>NC_140250.1:18374239-18376739 GCF_949987555.1 Borostomias antarcticus
TTTCTCTCTCTTTCTCTCTCTCTTCTCTCTCATCCTTTTATTCTCTCTCTCTTTCTAGTTCAGTAGAGCCCTGGGGTCTCCATGGAAACTGGATTCATGGGAGCTGAGTGAGGAGTGAGAGGCTTGAGTGCAGGATGGAGAGAGAGAGAGAGACAGAGAGAGAGGGAGATAGACAGAGAGAGAGAGAGGGAGAGAGGGAGAGAGAGAGACAGAGAGAGAGAGAGAGGGAGAGAGAAAGGGAGGGAGATAGACAGAGAGAGAGGGAGAGGGGTGGATGGAAAGTGAGAGGGAGAGAGAGGGAAAGATGGACAGAGAGAGGAATGGAGGGAGAATGAGAAAGAGAATAGAGAGAGAGGGATGAAGAGAGAGAGAAATAGAGAGAGAAAGGGAGAGAGAGTGGGACGGAGAGAGAGTAAGAGAGAGGGATGGAAAGAGAGGGAGAGGGGAGAGGTGGACAGAGAGAGGAAGGGAGAGAGAGATAGAGAGAGAGAAAGAGGGGAGAGATGGACAGAGAGAGGAAGGGAGAGAGAGAAGATATATATATATATATATAGAGAGAGAGAGAGAAATAGAGAGAGAGAGAGAGAGAGAAATAGAGAGAGAGAAATAGAGAGAGAGAGAAATAGAGAGAGAGAGAGAGAGAAATAGAGAGAGAGAGAGAGCCAGTCCTGCTCCCGTCTTCCCCTGACTCGTGCTCTGCTGCGCTCACCCCAGGGGTCCCTGAACACCCTCTTCCTCTGGGGCTTGGTGTCGGAGGTTGAGTCATGGCAACCAAAAACAGATGCTCCTTTCTGACCTTGGTTGCCAGCCCTGCAAACACAGCGCATCCTGAGGGCTGCTGGGACCGGGTGTGTGTGTGTGTGTGTGTGTGTGTGTGTGTGTGTGTCTGGTGACACCGTGATAATATGAGCACCCTCCCACCGACAGTCAGGTTGTTTAGCAAAGTGATTTCTCATCTTCTCTCACTAAACCCAACACCAACACCAGCAGTAACAAACTCCGGAAGTCATACTGGTCTACAGAATAAAAACGCTCTGTTTTTCCCCTCATGCGTTTCCTCTCACTGGTCAATGGCTGACATCAGGCCAGTAGATGATGTGCCATTTTAAACAATGTTGGAATATTTACAAGTTGGTCAGAGCGGGTCCCATGGTAGGACTTCACACCACACTGGTCTTGGTGGATGTGTGTGCATGTGCGCGTATATTTGTGTGTGTGTGTGTGTGTGTGTGTGTGTTGGGAGAAAGAAACCACTGACTCACCCTGAACACAGAACTTCAGCTCCTTAATATCTGTGACTGTGCTGGCAGGCATTCTCTCCGGAACCTTCTTGCTCATGCGGCTGTAGTTCCGCCTCTTCTTCGTCTCTCCCCACAGGTTTGAGCCGCCGTGCATGCTGGGAATGTTGAGGACGGCGATGCCCTCCAAGGAGGTGTTACTGAGGTCCAGGATGATGCCATCACACTGAAGAGAGGGGAGAGACAGAGAGAGAGAGAGAGAGAGAGAGAGAGAGAGAAAGAGAAAGAGATCATTCAAAAGAGAAATAGAGATTATGAACACTTGAGACAAAGTTTGTCTTGCTGAGAACTCATAACGCACTATGACCAGTTATGGGAAAGAAGTTTGTCACGGGGCTTGGCATCATGACTGTGAGTGTTACAACGACTGCTCTTACAGGAACGGAAAGATAATCATCCTTCTCCATGTCCATTCAAGTCCAGGCCGCCTACAGTACATACAGCAGGTGACAACGCTATGATGTCTCCATTCAGATACAATAGATGCTACTGAAGGGTTGTCAGAAGCCAGTACGGTTCATGTGAACAACGTGAACAATGACTAAAATGTATCCTGTCGTCTGAACCTTCTCTGTGAAAATACTCTTTCACACCAAGGACAGGTAATACATTATTGTTATTTACCGTCAACAATATTGTTTACAGCCGACGTTTACCTGACAGCCGTGACTGTTAAAGGCGAGTACTGACTATTGTCCGATGAATGGACTCTGTCTTGACCTGGGCGGTCTTCGTGTTCGTCTTTACGTTTCCACGTCTCATCAACTTCGTTCCAGTAAGCAAGACGCAAATGTAAACGCAAGTAGGCCTACGCAATACTCAGAGACCACCGCTAGAGACCCCAGCTAAGGACAGCGACCGCTAGAGACCACCGCTAAGGACAGCGACCGCTAGAGACCACCGCTAAGGACAGTGACCACTAGAGACTACCGCTAAGGACAGAGACCACTAGAGACCACCGCTAAGGACAGCGACCACTAGAGACCACCGCTAAGGACAGAGACCACTAGAGACCACCGCTAAGGACAGTGACCACTAGAGACCACCGCTAAGGACAGAGACCACCGATGACGCTGGAACATCCCTCTCAAAGTGCTGGCTAACCATGGGCAGTTTGGTTGTAAGCAGTTGTCACGCACACACACACACACAGACACTTTTCCGTGTAGCGCTTTTAATGGCGTACTAGCATCCTGCGGTGC
>NC_140250.1:18381739-18384239 GCF_949987555.1 Borostomias antarcticus
TTCAGGTTTCTGAAGTTAAGTGTGATTCTGAATCCTTTGAATAGGTCTTCCAAGAGCAAACAGTTCAAAGGAAGGTGGCTTCATTAACCACTAGAGGCTTCTGGGTAGGTTATAATGTCATATTGCCTCGTTAAGCCCTCGCGGAGGCTTCCTCCACCTCTCCAGGAACCACTGCTCTCTCAGTCGGAGGGGATTACCGGCATATTTGAGATCACAATTAGGCACGGCTTCGATTCTCAATGAGGTGAACTGCCAAACCTCATTATCTGCCTTCTACTTGAGAAAGCCTCGAAAAATGCAATTAACTCCCAGCACCGCCTCTCTCCTGTGAACAGCGAGCGTGACGGGTAGAGAGGTAGGCCGAGTTCTGACAAGAACTTTAAGCATTTAAGCTTTAAAAGAAACGCTGCTTTTTTTTGAGACCATATAGTCTAGGAGCTCAACAACTCTATTGAAATCTATGGAACACATTCAAGATGGGGTCTTTGTCAAATGTCTAATCAATGATTAACTGAAATAACTGTTCACGGGCAGCTGAAACTGGAAGCCTGAATAAAATCTAACCTAGATGACCGGCTGACCAACTGCTGTTGGAGGTGCCTAAAACTAGACTTAAGTCTAGAGGCTACAGGGCCTTTGCGCCCCTTCATATTAGATCCTCCCAGACCCTTGAGTAAAAAAAAAAAAATCCTCTCTAAAAATCGACCTTTTCTCCCTGGCGTTCTAACCAGTCTGTGCCCAGGCTTTGTTCATGTTCAATGTCTGTATTGTTTGCTGAAATGTCCTTGTTTTGTTGAGAGATGTTTTTATCTAGGACAAACCTTTATACAGCACTTTGGTCGACTACTGTCGTTTTAAACGTGCTCTATAAATACATTTTGATTTGATTTGATTTGACAAACTGAGACTTCATGGGGCTGCTGTCTGGGCCAGGCGTCCTGGGGTGTGTTAGTTTTGTACACCGACGAGGTGGGGACGTTTCATATGCTTCGAGTTTGAGTCCCCCCACCACAACTACTCCGTTGGGCAGGCAGAGCTGTTGCCTGTTGGACCCCAGTTGGGGGTGGGGGATGGGGGGTGGGGGGGCTCTGTGCTCGCCGTGGCCCCAGGAAGTGCAGCTAGATCGCGCCGATTGGTCGGCAGCCAAAACACACCATGCCACAGGGCCATGGGCCGAGTTGACAGTGATGGATTCATATTTCATCCGCAAAGGGGTGAGGGAGGGAGAGAACGAGGGAGTGAGTGAGGGAGGGAGGGAGGGAGGGAGGGAGGGAGGGAGGGAGGGAGGGAGGGAGGGAGGGAGGGAGGGAGGGAGGGAGGGAGTGAGGGGCGAGGTTGCCCCAATATTGTCAGAAAGCCATAGATGGGGGAGGGGTGAGAGGAATCCAGCTATCAAAACATGGTGCTGTGGCTTAAACAGTAGCAACTTCTGGAAAAGACCAAGGGTTCTAAACCCCCTCCCCCCTCCCGTCCATCCACTCAGTCACTCCCCTGCTCTCCCTCCCCCTCTCCCGAGAGATAGCCATCTCCAGTAATCCCCTGTGAGAGCGGTGACCCGGCGACCTGGCCCTGCCTCCCCCCCGTATCTGTGATCTCATCAGTCAGGCCTCACCTCCGCCCAATCAGCAGCCTTTATCCTGCTGATCCTCAGAGAGATACCAGCACAGCGTCTGACTGACACACACTGGGAGAGGAGAGGAGGGAGGGAGGGAGGGAGGGAGGGAGGGAGGGAGGGAGGGAGGGAGGGAGGGAGGGAGAGAGGAGAGGAGGGGAGGGAGGGAGAGAGGACAGGATGGGTGGGTGGGGTGGGGGGATCAGCACATCACGGAGCTGGTAGCGACATTTCACTATGGTTGTGCACTGAACACTGGCATGTGAGAAATAACCACCTGACATCTCAATCTGAATCTGAATCTGAGGGGAGATGATTAGAGAGGAGAGGAGGGGAGAGGAGAGGAGAGTATTAGAGAGGAGAGGAGAGGAGAGGGAGAGGAGAGGAGAGGAGAGGAGAGGAGAGGAGAGGAGAGGAGAGGAGAGGAGAGGAGAGGAGAGGAGAGGAGAGGAGAGGAGAGGAGAGGAGAGGAGAGGAGAGGAGAGGAGAGGAGAGGAGAGGAGGTGGAGTGTTTGATGTGGAGGTGTGTTGATGAAGATAAAGGAAGAGGAGCATAGTCCTGAAACACCACCCTACTGTCTAATGTGAGCTCTCTCACTTAACTCATTAAATCAGGTGATCAGTTTCCATTGACCCAGAGACCTTTCACAGAGGTGACAACGAGGGACATAACAGCTCCCAGCTACAAAACATCACTGAGCTTACTCTGATTAAATGCATTGTTTATGCATCTGATAAAACTATGACTATTTATGATACACTGACATCGGAGGAATCCCATGAATAACTGTTTCTGTTGTGATGACTTACTTCAAACCCCGCCCAAGAGTGCCCTCGCCCCCAGTTACATAACCTTTGACCTCAAAGTGTCTAGAATTTCTGGTCAGA
>NC_140250.1:18389239-18394239 GCF_949987555.1 Borostomias antarcticus
CCCCCCCTTGGGGAGAAAGTGTGACCTTTTCTTTCCTCAAACATTTTCTCCTCGGGACTCTTCCCGTACGGCGGCGCCCCCCCTCGCATCCAGAGCGCACGAGTCTGGGTGACATCACCGAGTCGGCCGCCGCCCGTTCGCCAGGCCCGATCTGATTGCGCTCTCTTTATCGCCGACGACAGAAACAGAACGCGAGCTCGCGTGATCGGGGGGGGGGGGGGGGCAGCCATGCCGGTGTTATCTCTTCCCCGAAACTGAGGAGACAATGGAGAGGAATTGAGTTGAGGACGTTCAGTCTCCCTTAATATATTATGGCTTTTAAAAGAGACGGTATTGAAGGGGATGCGGTTGGATAAACCACTGCAGAGCATTTAATTAAAAGGCTTTCTTCTCTGGTCGTCTTCCTCTGCCATGTGGAGATTGCTTCTATTGTGCCAGACTGATGTTGACAGGGGTTTAGTCATACAGCCCGGCCAGGCCTCGAGAGTCTCCTGGGCTCCGATAGTTCATTTTAATGAGGAAGACGGGATGAGAGAGAGAGAGAACAGAGAGAGAGAGAGAGAGAGAGAGAGAGAGAGAGAGAGAGACTCACACTGGGCGTCGGTTCTCTCACCTGCTGTTGAACTTCTCCGGGTGCTTCTCTCTCATCAGATGGAAGCGGTGGGCGATGGAGGCGTCCTGCAGGGGGAGACAGAGAGCAGAGTCACCTGGAGGGCAGTTCCCCACTCACGTCCCGCCCCACGGTCCTGCGTGCTCACACCGCGATGCGTCGCGCGGGCGAAAAGGCCAAAGGTCACTGAGGCAGCTCTGCCCTTCCGTCTCTCGCCTATTCTTTCTTTCATCTCGTCTTTTCTGAGGATTCCCTTTTCCTTTCATATCTACTCGACATTAAACTTAGATCGTGTAACAGGCGGGTAAGGTGGGGATCGAACCCCTGAACTTCCGCATGGGAAGGTAGATGTTTGGGTCTAGGAACCTAAAACATCTACCGCTAGACCAAAGAGGGACCATCTACCGCTAGACCAAAGAGGGACCATCTACCGCTAGACCAAAGAGGGACCCCCCCCCCCCCCCACGCGCACGTGATCCGGAGGAGATGTTTGTTGTTTCCGTGACAAGCAGGGCTACTCATCACACCCGCATTCCAGACCCCCCCCCCCCAGCTCCGACAGCAGGAGTAAGGAGGGGGGCTGTCGGAGCTGGTAGTGGCAGCTCTGATAACCCCAGCGATCTGGGGAGCGAGCCGGGGGTCTCTGGGGTCAGACGTGGCCCGGAGCTGTCGTGTCAGGAGTCGTTAGGCACCGAGCCGTACATCAGCACCGCCCCCGCATTTGAACCCTGACCTCTGGGCCAGGGGTGGATGTCATCAGTCAACGAGGCCACCCTCACGATGACCCCACTTAAGGAGATATCCACGCCTGACCAAGACCAATACCAGCTGATTAAAATCTTACAAAACACACACAGGATTACAGTCTAGTGCCTAGTCTAGTTCCTACAGTCTGGTTCCTACAGTCTGGTTCCTACAGTCTGGTTCCTATAGTCTGGTTCCTACAGTCTGGTTCCTACAGTCTGGTTCCTACAGTCTGGTTCCTACAGTCTGGTTCCTATAGTCTGGTTCCTACAGTCTGGTTCCTATAGTCTAATTAATATAGTCTAATTAATATAGTCTGGTACCTATAGTCTGGTTCCTACAGTCTGGTTCCTATAGTCTAATTAATATAGTCTAATTAATATAGTCTGGTTCCTATAGTCTGGTTCCTATAGTCTGGTTCCTATAATCTAGTTCCTATAATCTAGTTCCTATAGTCTAGTTCGTACAGTCTGGTTCCTACAGTCTGGTTCCTATAGTCTGGTTCCTACAGTCTGGTTCCTACAGTCTGGTTCCTACAGTCTGGTTCCTATAGTCTGGTTCCTATAGTCTGGTTCCTACAGTCTGCAGGTTCTTGGTGGGATCATTCACATGGCCTTCTGCTTCTGGAGCAGAGTTGAAAATGTGAACACTAGCATCTCTCTAATGGAGTGACCTCCGGTTGACCGTGAGTCGGGGGAGATGTTGTGGGAGATCTCTAGAGCCGTGTCCAGAACGCTGGAGGGCCAGAGTCCTCCCTCATAGCCATCCTGTGTGGGGGGGACAGTTGGACACTCATACCCGTCCTGTGTGTGTATGTGTGGAGGGGGGGGGGACAGTTGGACACTCATAGCCGTCCTGTGTGGGGGGGGGGCAGTTGGACACTCATAGCCGTCCTGTGTGGGGGGGGGGCAGTTGGACACTCATAGCCGTCCTGTGTGGGGGGGACAGCTGGACACAGGGAGGATCTCACTGGACTAACGTGATTTTATTAGGAGGGGAGGATGTTTTCTGGGAATTAGTACAAAGAAGAGGTGTGTGTGTGTGTGTGTGTGTGTGTGTGTGTGTGTGTGTGTGTGTGTGTGTGTGTGTCTGTGTGTGTGTGTGTGAGAGAGATAGTGTTTGTGTAAAATGATACTTAATGGAGCAATGAGAAGCATTTCACGACAGGCTACCAGCCGACGCATGAGAGCCCCAATGCTGGCAGTCATGACTGGGAACCACGGCTGGTCTGTTCAATATTCGACTGCTACATGCAGTAGATCTGCTCGTGGCACCCTTCCAGCCTCTTCCGTTATTAGAGGGAAATGTTGTGAGAAACCTTGACGCGAGGTTATTAGAAACGTTACATGCTGCGACACACGCAGACAAAACTGCACGGACCGTGAGCACATGTGAGGAATAATGGTCACATGACTGTGACTCCCTGCTAAATAAACTACAGTGTCTGAGTTTTTGGTCTAAGATGTGTCATGTGACACCTGGTTTGGTGAAAACCACCACACTACATAATGCTCTATTCAAGAATTTAATTCTATCCATCCGTCCATCCAATCATCCATCCAGTCATCCATCCATCCATCCATCCAATCATCCATCCCTCCATCTATCCAATCATCCATCCATCCATCCATTCATCCAATCATCCATCCAATCTTCCATCCCTCCATCCATCCAATCATCCATCCCTCCATCTATCCAATCATCCATCCATCCAATCATCCATCCAATCATCCATCCAATCATCCACCCACCCATCCATCCATCCATCCAATCATCCACCCACCCATCCATCCATCCAATTATCCATCCATCCAATCATCCATCCATCCATCCAATCATCCTATCTCTCGCTGTCCATTGGCGCTGGACATCTCCAAAGCCAACTGTGCATCGAACTCAACCAAAGTGTGTGTGTGTGTGTGTGTGTGTGTGTGTGTCTGCACATCCTCCTCAACCAGACCAGAGCTAACGTGAGACACGCAGAATCTTAAAAATAGCCCTGCACCTGCCTGTTCAGCCAGCCGGGGGATATCAGATACATCACAGTGGAAGGTCTGGAGACACCACATTCACTACTCCTACCTGCATGATGTAGTATGTGACAAACAAACATGACTTTGACTTTAAACCATACTACCACAACACCACCAAACCACACCACCAAACCACACCACCAAACCACACCACCAAACCACACCACCAAACCACACCGCCACCACTGTGGTTGTAGCCTGCTAAGCCGTAGCCAAGGCATCGGTAAACAAATTCTTCAGCCAAGCTCAGGCTTCCTACCACAAATACATGACCACACTGAACAGTTACACAACTGGTGGAGGTGTGAGGACTGAAGTGTGTGTGTGTGTGTGTGTGTGGGGGGGGGGGGTAAGTTGTTTACTGTCTTTGAAGAGGAATGAAAAGGAAGAAGCTGAACTTGTGACAGTGGTTTGCTGCATGTCCTGTGTATCTGGGCCAGACCCGACTGTGGCTGCCGCTGGTGTACCCAGCCTTCCGAAAACTATTCAAAAGAAGCTTCACGTGACTTTGTTATTGTCCAGTCCAGCTGTCTGGCGGCCAGTCACAGCGGTGCCCTGGAACAAAGCTGGCTTTGGCAATACGCGACATTTGCTACCACCCGTTGTTGCCTTTGTGGTGAAGGCTGTTTATGATCCTGCCATTTTGAAGCTTGGCGGGGTTGATGCACGGTTGCCTGTGTCTGTGTGGCTGCTAGGAGGCTGGGAAACGGAGATGGACAAACAAACAAACAACAAACAAACAAACACACATTCACTGGAAAATGTCACCTTGGGCCCCATTTTCCCAGTTCCCAGGAGGACGGAGATTGACAGGTGTCCTTTTGGGAGGTGCTTGGCTGGCCCAACATCAGATAGAGCTGTTGTCTACTGACAGTTTCACCTCAGAGATTCCAGTATGGGGAGATGTCATATTTTATAGGAGTGATGGAATTACTGGTTGTGCAATCCAAACACACAGTCCACTCAACACCCCCTGGACAGGCCGGCAGGGGGGAATATGAATATGTCTGCAGTTGTTGAACATAAGTATGTCAATAAGAGAGAGCTGTAGTTGTTGAATGTGAATATGTTTGTAAGAGAGAGCTGTAGTTGTTGAATATGAATATGCCTCTAAGAGAGAGAGACAGGGAGAGAGAGAGAGAGGGAGAGAGAGAGAGAGAGGGAGAGAGAGAGAGAGAGAGAGAGAGGAAGAGAGAGAGAGAGAGAGGGAGATAGAGAGAGGGAGAGAGAGAGAGAGAGAGAGAGGGGGGGAGGGAGAGAGAGAGAGAGAGAGAGAGAGAGAGAGCGGTAGCTGTTGATTTCGCATGCCCATACAGGGCTAGCACAGCTAGCGGGGCTCTGAGGCAGTGTGGTGTCCATCTGTGTCCCTGTCACCGGGGCGGTCGGTAGCAGGATGACTCACTGGAGAACGGTGCCTTGTTTCTGTCCAGAATATGACTGTGTGCAGAAATGTACCCCGCGCTGCAGTGAGCTACAGAGTCCATATGGTTCGTATTTTAATGCATGTTTATGACCTCCTCGACTTACTGCGTTAATGCGTGTGTATGTGTGTGTGTGTGTGTGCAGGCTCAGGGAGGATGGGGGGGGGGGCTGTTGTCCTCTTTTCTTTAAGG
>NC_140250.1:18396739-18406739 GCF_949987555.1 Borostomias antarcticus
TCCTGGTCCTGGCGCCATGGTTCTAGTACAAATGCTCACTAAACACAGCAGCCTATAACGATGCCTAAAAACAAGACATAATGTACAGTAGCATCCCAGCGAACGGTGACATCACCGCACGCCTTCTCAGCGCTCCGCGGGACTCGTCCCCCTGACTCCGCCTCGTCGCCCTGACTCCAACTCGCCGCCCTGACTCCGCCTCGCCATGTCGCCCCCCGATTAAGTCAGCGAGATGACAAACAGACGACTGCTTCCAGAGCCGGCCTCACCAGCGCCGACAGCGTAGCAGCCCGGGCCCTGGGTAGGACGGTCCTCTGGCGAGAGGAAGCGATGCCCAAATATGGTTATTGAACCTGATTCTGGGTCGCTAAAGATTTACATCACCGCCGGCGTGAGTCACCGGCCACGGTTAGCTCAGGTGTCGCTGGCGCCCCGATAGGCGGCCATCTGTCCCTGGCTCCTGGAGACCGAGCGATCTGTCGTCGTGTTGGGGGGGGGCTGCGCCCAACAGCAGAACGGCTCCGATCAATACAGTAGAGACACAGCAGAGACAAACACAACCAACACCAAGCAGGAAGCTGGGGGTGTATATCAGGAACAGGAAGTAGGTGGGGGGGGGGGGGGGGGAGGCGTATACCAGCAACAGGAAGCAGGGGGTTATACCAGGAACAGGAAACAGGGGGTTATACTAGGAACAGGAAACTGGAGGTGTATACCAGCAACAGGAAGCAGGGGGTTATACCAGGAACAGGAAACAGGGGGTTATACTAGGAACAGGAAACTGGAGGTGTATACCAGCAACAGGAAGCAGGGGGTTATACCAGGAACAGGAAACAGGGGGTTATACTAGGAATAGGAAACTGGAGGTGTATACCATCAACAGGAAGCGAGGGGCGTATACCAGGAACAGGAAGCGAGGGGCGTATACCAGGAACAGGAAGCGGGGGGGGCGTTTACCAGGAACAGGAAGCGAGGGGCGTATACCAGGAACTGGAAGCGGGGGGCGTTTACCAGGAACAGGAAGCGAGGGGTGTATACCAGGAACAGGAAGTGGGGGGCGTTTACCAGGAACAGGAGGATGCCTCTGCTTTACCAATAACATGGCGGCGTTCCGAATCGCATACTTCTACTTCCTATTACGAGTACATACTGTACTACAGCTTCCCCTAGAAAGTATGTACTTTGACATACTACAGTACATGCGACTGGTATGGAAGTATGCGATTCGGAAACGCACCCCAGCTGTATTGTCTGACTATCCACCAGCCAAACGTGTGATTGTCCACCATGAAATCATCCTTGTAACCTCTTGTAATGTTGTCTTATCTGGTAATGCTATCTCAATAGTTATACTACTACTTCTACTTCTACTAATACTACAACTACTACTACTACTGCTGCTGCTACTACTACTACTACTACTACTACTGCTACTACTACTACTACTACTACTACTACTACTACTACTGCTGCTGCTGCTGCTACTACTACTACTACTACTACTACCATCCATCCATCCATCCATCCATCCATCCATCCATCCATCCATCCATCCATCCATCCATCCATCCATCCATCCATCCATCCATCCATCCATCCATCCATCCATCCATCCTTCCATCCATCCACACCCTGGTGGTACTCCTCACCCAGCCCACATCCCAGCCTAAATGCCCACAGGGAAGGCCTTGTCCTGCCTGCCGGCCCCTGTCCTGCCTCCTACCCTGACACAGCGAAGAAAGCGCCATTGTGTGCGAAAGGTCAGCGGGCTGATCTCTGTAACCGTTGCATCCATGACAAACAGTAACAAAAGCTCCTCTTTGGTCTCGAGCCGTGTGCTAAAATTAAACTCCTGCTCTGCATTCGCGCGAAAGACAAGACGTGTTCGTATCCGAGAGTCGAAATGACGACGTGAAAAAAACAAACGCACCCACTAGCACACTGACCCACCAGATCAGCCCTTCCCATCTCACCCAGGAGTGTGTTAAATATTCAGTGTGTCGGAGCGTAGGAGAATGCCCGTGTGCCCCCTGGCGTCCGGGCAGGGCGCCAGCGTGGAGGTGGCAGATCTGGGTAGCGGTAGGAGGCGGGGTTGTATAACAGCGCAGCGGGACGCCGTATCCCTGCCAAGCCCCGCCCCCCCCCCCCCCCCCACTTCCCTCTCACGCTCGCTCTACCTGTGCTCTCAGGCGATGTGTCCCGTCCTGCTCCGTCCAATCACGGACGCGCATGACGCCCGGGTATTTTAAGCCCGTTCCGAACGCTGCTTTTTTGGGTCTAAAAATGTAACGGAAAAATGTTTGCGCACGTCCGCCTACTGTAAGACGTGAAGCAGGGTGATGTGTGTGTACGTGTGTGCATGTATTTGTGTGTGTATGTGTATATTTGTGTCTCTTATCTGAACACACACACACTCATCTGAGCACACACACGCAAAGTGTTTTTTTGAGTGTGTGTGTGTGTTCAGATGAGAGACAATATATTCTACAACCACAGTAAAACGTCCTAACTTTAGTAAAAGTA
This sequence comes from Borostomias antarcticus, assembly GCF_949987555.1. Taxonomy (NCBI): domain Eukaryota; kingdom Metazoa; phylum Chordata; class Actinopteri; order Stomiiformes; family Stomiidae; genus Borostomias; species Borostomias antarcticus. Next base: position 18,399,263 of record NC_140250.1, read on the forward strand.
CAACATGCTCAGGATATGTTTCCTGAGGAATACGGGCGCGTTGCTCAAGCCACACCAGGTGTTAGGAGAGGCATGTTTCCATCGCTAGCCCCGCCTCCCAGCAGACCGGGCCCAGCGCAAAGTAAAGACGGGACTGTTTGCACAAACGAACGCGTCGCACACTGTAAACAACGTCATCGCTGTCGTTGCCAGGTAACGGCGCTTTTGAGCGAGCGGACGTCGCCGCGGGTGTTCCAGAGCCCGGTGTTGAAGGTTGTCACGAGGACGGAGTCAGAGTGACCCAGTGCTTGGGTAGCCTTGGTAACCTCCGCGGCCGTAGCTACGCTAACCTCACCGGCGGAACGAGACTAAATAAAGCGTTGCTAAGCAACTGGAACCAGGCGGGGTAATTCTTTTTTGTCCCCGCGCTATTAAAAGGGGAGCGCGGTCATTAACACGCTCACGATCCCCACAATGCCCCTGATGGCAGTGTTAAGTGTTTCCGTGCCCCACAATGCCCCTGATGGCAGTGTTAAGTGTTTCAGTGCGTACTGGGGCAGGAAGGTGGATAATTGCTCTGTGCTCACCACGCCGATGGAGAAGTAGTTGTTGACGATGCTGTAGGGCACCGGGTCGCCCTTCTCCTCCTTGTCGTCAGGGACGATGTCGATGTTCCAGCGGTCCAGCATCATCTCCGTGCTGTGCTCGATGTCCCTCAGGAACTTCACCAGGCTGCCTCCCTCGTAACCTGGGAGACGCACACACACACAGACCATTTCAGGTTTGGCCTACGCCGAAACACACACTTGAGACATGATGATAGCTAGTCACCTGCAGATACCCATAGAGTCATCTCTAACAGATACCCCTACCAGGCTTAGAGTCATCTCTAACAGACACCCATACCAGGCTTAGAGTCATCTCTAGCCATGTGACCCATACTCATATTTCATCACGCCCACGGTGGGACTCGAACCCCGGTCTCCCGCGTGACAGACTCCGTTTTAACCAGCTACGCCAGCTCTCTTCCTCTGCGCTGGTGGACTATATCTACACTGTGGGAGTGAGCTTGACAAACAACTCACTACCAACTCGGGACTCATGAGGACTCAGTTTCATTCTCTCATTGCACAGGTGCAGGTCTGGGCACCTAACGAGGACAGGCCTGGGTGCCTAACGAGGTCAGGCACACTCAGGAGACTCAGAGGACCCTGACCCACCGGTGTTGCCAGGTAGAATAGGGATGATTTATTTACTACGGACAGATCATAAACACTGATATTTCACACCCACATATACAGTACCGCCTTTATTATTAGACATGTTTTTGTACAATCCAGGCATCCTAAGCTATAAGTATATACTTGTTTACTTCTGTTTATTGTATTGCACTCTTTTACATGTAGATGTTTGTTTATCTACGTACTTTTATTTGTATTTACTGTCGTCCCGATTGTGCCTGGTTGTTGTTCTTACTGCGGTAACATAAGTTCCCCTCAGGGGTCCATCCATCCATCCATCCATCCATCCATCCATCCATCCATCCATCCATCTCTCCATCCATCCATCCATCCATCCATCCATCCATCCATCCATCCATCCATCCATCCATCCATCCATCCATCTCTCCATCCATCTCTCCATCCATCTCTCCATCCATCTCTCCATCCATCCATCCATCCATCCATCCATCCATCCATCCATCCATCCATCCATCCATCCATCCATCCATCCATCCATCCATCCATCCATCCATCTAATCTGCTCATAAAACTCAAGTGGTTTCAGAGAAAATCCCGCCGCCTTTTTAAACTGATTTTCCGAGAGCTGTTGCCTGTTCCAAAGCCCCCAGAGCCCGTTCACTCCAAAACATAATTCATACACCCGTGGAAGTGCTCTGTTGGCTTCCCAGTAGCTAGAACCAGCCAGCCAGAACCAATCTGTCCAAAGACTGGGCCAAATTAATACGCCAAGCCTATGAACACACATTTCACAAAGATTCTGCTTTGTGTATCAACCGCTCACTTCATTTTTATCCAGCAGTTCAAATGGTATCTTGAGAAGGCAATATAAAGGGATGAGGAAAAACACATATCCTGTGACATATTGTACATACACACACATATCATGTGACATACATACACACACACATATCATGTGACGTACTGTAAACATATCCCAAGCCTAAGTACAGGCCAGCATTTGTATAAACACAGCACGACATTTAAGATACAAGAACTAGAATATTTATCCCTCAAAATAGAATTCAGTGAATCTCTCCTCTATGGTTTCTAATACTATGTTTATCCTTCACAGCTTACACACACACACACACACACACACACACACACACACACACACACACACGCTTGCACACACACACACATACGCATATATACACACACACGCACAAAAATACACACACATACACACACATGCATGCACAAAAACACACACACACACACACACAACACACACGCACACACACACACAAATCTATATATACTGAACACACACACTCACACACTCACACACACACACACACACACACCCCCAGCCCGGCAGACTCACCCCCCCCCCAGCGGAGGCAGCGCGCCAGGTCATTCCCGGTTCCCAGCGGCAGGATGGCCACCGGTGGGCGCAGCGAGAAGTTGGCTTTATCTGCGCAGGGAGAGAGGACGCGCATCACGCCTGGTATTTATACATTTACTCTTTATTTACACTGGGCTTGTCCATTCTGACCTCGGTCTCAACAACCCAATACAACACAACACAGAGTACAACATTAGAGAGGTTAATAACATACAATATTATATATATTATATTATATACAATAAACAATACACAATAAACACCAGGATGACAGTATTACACAACTATACTGTGAATGGACAGGATAATGGATAACAGTATTATACAGTTATATTGTTGATGGACATGAAAATAGTATTAGCCTGACACTCGGACTGAATTACTTTTTGTTTCACTTCATTATTCAGTCTGAACAGGCTCCATTTACGGCTGTTTTCCAAGATGGGCGTCGCCGAAGGAGTCCTCAGCAATTAGTTCATCCCCTGACCAATCACAGCATTTGAAATCACATTCAAAGGACTGATTGGCCTGGTTGGAATTCCAACCAGAGATATCGCTCTGGATGAGAGAGCCTTTCCAGACCCTGATTGGCATTTCAAGAATTTGAAAATTCAGATTCAGGGGCTGGAGCCCGGCTATAATAGTATTACACAGCTATACTGTTGATGGACAGTATAATAGTATTAGTATTACACAGCTGTTAATGGGCAGGATAATAGTATTACACAGCTATACTGTTGATGGACAGTATAATAGTATTAGTATTATACAGCTGGTAATGGACAGGATAATAGTATTACACAGCTATACTGTTGATGGACAGTATAATAGTATTAGTATTACACAGCTGTTAATGGACAGGATAATAGTATTACACAGCTATACTGTTGATGGACAGGATATCAGTTGTTTAGGTTCTGCTGAATGCTGGTTATAGTAGCTACTGTACCTATGCAGTCTAGGATCCAGCCCACTGTACCGTCTCCTCCACATGCAAGGACCCGGAAGTCCGGAACATCGTGGAAAAAGTTGAGCCTGGGGGGAAGACACATTTAGCTCTGAGAATTTTGTCATCAAAATGGGTCCCAGTCATCTCGCGCATTTCGAGTGATTTTTGAAGTGATTTTTACACAGAATCCACATCAGTGCCCCAACACAGAGAGAGAGAGAGAGAGAGAGAGAGAGAGAGAGAGAGAGAGAGAGAGAGAGAGTGAGAGAGAGAGAGAGAGAGAGAGAGAGAGAGAGAGAGAGAGAGAGAGAGAGTGGTTAATATAACTCATCGCTGGCTCATGTTTCTTGTCAACCCCGTCCAGACATTAGAGAGAGTGTCACCTTCAAAGAGACCTTTAATGTGGGCAAAGACCAGGGTGTCGGCAGGCCTTTTCATCTGGCGCCTGACAGGCAGCTGCTAACATCCTGGGATGCCTATAAGGCCCTCTGGCCCGGTCCAGGAGACCTTCCCCTCTGATGCCTTTAGGACTTCTCATACTGCAGTTCATCAAAGGACTGGACAGGTTTGATCATGAAAGAAGTGTCTCTTCCTTGTTCTATGACCATTAAGCAGTGGGTTATTTTTTCCCCCAAAGATATTTACTGTACAACTCCACAAGTGCCAGGGAGTTTGGTTTGGTTTTGGTTTATTTTAGAGTAATTTTTTTTTTTTTAAATAAAATAATAATAATAATAATAAACACATACACATATAGTTCCGCACGGGCACACAGACCCAAGAAAGAAACAATATACAATTATTTAACTATCGAGGATAAATACACAGTAAAGTCAACAACTTATTTCCACTGTTGTCCTCTTTGGATCCCAGCAAGATAAGCAAGAACATATGCAGCAATGATACATTCAACATTACAAAACAGTTAATTCAGAGTAGATAGGAGAAGCTAGCCGAGGTAGAGCTGTTTTTGGACTGGGCCTATTGCATTGCTAGAGGATATGAGACAGGCAACCCCCCCTACTGGCCACTCAGGTGAACTGCAGATCAACCTTGTGATGCACGAGCATGCCTGCCCTCAGGGAAAATGTATACAGCAGAGTGTATCACATTAAACAAAACAGTGGCACGTCAGCATCAAATATTGATATACTTTAACCTCAATGCACTGAGCCTGACAACCCGTGACAATGTTTTATGTGGGCTTGGGGAACAAGCGTCAACAAGGTAGGACCAAATATGGACCCACATCAGAAGCAACAGGACATCACAGAGACATTGGTCCTGATCAAACCAGGCCAGGTCCAGCCTGGCTTATGACGGATGGGCATGAATGCAGCTGTTCTTTTGATAGTTCTGGACAAATGTAATTGCCTGTCCTACGCACTTCCCTTTAGGTGGTGAAGTAAGGCTTATCTGGACATGTACACATATTTGATTGAGTCAGCAGGTAGCATTAAGTGTAGACTCACAAGTGCACTGCATTGACCTTTGGCCATGTTAAATTGTGCTTATTGACCCTTATGGAACGTGCATATTAAGTGGAATATGAAAGGGCTGATGTGTTAAGCAATGAGAACTCACTTCTTGTTTACACAGCGTTAAGTAGTGGCCATGTTAATTTGTGTCTGCTGACTCTTAGGGAGCATGCATATTACAGTAGAATGTCAATGATGCGTTAAGCAATTAGACCTCACTTCCTGTTTATGTGACGTTGCATTGACATTGAGTGGCGGCCATGTTCATTTGTGCCCATTGACTCTTAGGGAGCATGCATATAAAGTAGAATGTCAAAGGGATGATGCGTTAACCAGTTAAACCTCACTTCTTGTTGTGAGAAGTGACGTTGAGTGGTGGCCATGTTAAATTGTGACCATTCACCCTCATGGAGTATGCATATTAAGCAGAATGTCTAAGGGATGATGCGTTAAGTAGTGTCCTCACTTCCTGTTTAACCCTGTCGGGCTCCGCCCATCAGCCAAAAATAACAGTTTTTTCTAAACAAATCACCCAGCTTCTGCCGCTCTCCTAAAACTAAAAGACTGTTGAGCTTGTTGCCGTGGAGCCCAGAAAGTGTGTGTGTGTGTGTGTGTGTGTGTGTGTGTGTGTTGCAAAGCAAGCTCACATAAGGCCCGCCATCTGCCCTCACACAGATCTTCAGTATTCAGTTATGTATCAGTATTTGCATGTGTCATTGATTTAGTGATGAGAAATGATGCACAATGTGTGTGTGTGTACGTGTGTGTGCGTGTGTGTGAGAGAGAGAGAGAAGGAGAGGGAGAAAGTGTGTGTGTGTGTGTGTGTGTGTGTGTGTGTGTGTGTGTGTGTGTGTGTATGTGTGTGTGTGTGTGTGTCTAAGCGTGAGAGAGAGAGCGAGAGAGAGAGAGAGAAAGGGAGACTGTGTGCGTGTGTGTGTGAGAGAGAGAGAGAGAGAGGGAGGGAGACAGAGAGAGCGAGCGAGAGAGAAGGAGGGAGGGAGAGAAAGAGAGAGGGACACAGAGAGAGAGAGAGGGAGGGAGACAGAGAGAGAAAGAGAGAGGGAGACAGAGAGATTTCCATGAGAGTCCTCACTCAAGTTCCCCCACACTCATCGAGTCGTATCGGGCGGCTCCTCTTTCATAGCCCACATAACACTTTCCCCATTCAAACCCAAGATGTGTCTGTACAGCCGCAACACTGTCCTCATTCACATCCACTCTCTGTGTCGGCGGAGGTGAAACACAGCACACCTCATAATTCAACAGCCAGCAAACAAACAGACAAGCCTCTGTGCTTCGTTAGCGCTGAGGTAAAGTGACTCCATTGACCAACCCCAGGCTTGCTCCTAATTACAGAATAGTGTCATTATGGCGTTCACTGCCAACATCATGTCTAATTATACAGCCAGCGCCCCCTGATCAGCAGCGATGCCGTTACATCACCCCATAATTAACCCCGCGCTCTCATGCCGACGTGTGTATTATCTACTAGTGGCCTAGAATGGGCCACTTCGGCTCTTGGTCGTGACAGGGTGGGGGGGGGGGGGGGGGGCGGGGGTACGGATAAGAGGTTGGTAGCTCTCAGGTGGGGGGTGAGGGGTGGGGGTACGGATTAGAGGTTGGTAGCTCTCAGGTGAAGTGGTCATACCACTTGTGCTGTTTGGGCCTTTTTGTCTCTGAATGGACTATTCCATTGCGCAACCCGACCAAGGTAGACGGTGTCCTCTGGCGAACGAGCAGAGTGTAACTTATTTTGTGTGTCTGTGTGTGAAGTGTGTGTGTGTGCGCGCGTGTGTGTGTGTACGTACGGTTAATATACCGAGTGGAATACGGAGGTTACATCTGGACTGGGTTTCGGGAGCGGTCGACTGACCTCCACAGCAGCGGCTGAATCAATCTTGGACAGACAGGGGTTGTCTGGAGGTGACCGGCGGACGGCGGTCTCATTCAGTCTGCAGCCGTGGATTCAAACGTGCCTCCCGGAGGAGAACGGCGCAGCCCGGCTCTGTGTCGTTCTACCGCCACGGGAGAGACTCTGACCGTTTCAAACGTCTGAAAAGCTCTGAGGCGCTCGAATAACGTGCTTCGGCCAAGGCGGACCGAGCGGACCCTGTGTATATTAGACGCAGGAAGTTTATTTGAGCCCCGGCTTGTGAGGAGGACTGTCCTCAAAAGTGTCTCCCGCAGGCGTCTCCGAGGCCAGGGGTGTGTGGCTAATGATGTGAGGAGGACGAGTGTTGGCTCTATGGTGTTGGTAATGCTAAATGCACTGCACTTATAGCGCTTTTATCCAAAGTGCTTTACAAAGTGCCTCTGATTCACCCATTCACTTACACACACACACACACACACTCACACACACACACACACACACACAAACGCCGACCCTACGATCATCAGACGACCCGCTCTACCACTGAGCCACAGTCGCCGTTGGTGTGTGATTTTCGCAATGATGCCCACACAAAGGACTTAGTGG
>NC_140250.1:18411536-18424036 GCF_949987555.1 Borostomias antarcticus
CTTTTCCTGGGACAGGTCACTCTGAGGACATGTCTCTCAGGGCTGTGGGGAAACATGGGGATTAAACACGCAAGTGACGCTCTGCCCCCAACACCCATCCCCAACACCCATCCCCAACACCCACCCCAACACTCATCCAAACACTCATCCCCAACACCCATCCCAACACTCATCCCCAACACCCATCCCCAACACCCATCCCAACACTCATCCCCAAACAACTCATCCCCAACACCCATCCCCAACACTCATCCCCAACACCCCACCCCCCCATCCCAACACCCATCCCCAACACTCATCCCCAACACTCATCCCCAACACCCATCCCCAACACTCATCCCCAACACCCCCATCCCCCCCATCCCCAACACCCAATCCCAACACCCACCCCTAACACACCCCATCCCCCCCATCCCCAACACCCATACACCCATCCCCAACACTCATCCCCAACACCCATCCCCAACACTCATCCCCAACACCCCATCCCCCCCATCGCCAACACCCATCCCCAACACCCACCCCTAACACCCATTCCCCATCCCAACACTCATCCCCAACACTCATCCCAACACCCATCCCCAACACCCATCCCAACACTCATCCCAAACACCCATCCCAACACTCATCCCCAACACCCATCCCCCCCATCCCCAACACTCATCCCAACACCCATCCCTAACACCCATCCCCCCATCCCCAACACTCATCCCCAACACCCATCCCCCCCATCCCCAACACTCATCCCAACACCCATCCCTAACACCCATCCCCAACACTCATCCCCAACACCCACCCCTCCCCACGATGACTAGTGCTCAGAGCTGGAACTGCCGGGGCTCTGAATAGAGATACTGTAGATGATTTATGTGATGAGTTAGGGGTTGTCAAAAGCCCAGTAAAGTCAAAAGGACAGTAAAGTCAAATACTACTACTACTACTACTACTACTACTACTACTACTACTACTACTAATAATAATAATAAACTTTATAAATGACCACACACACCCTTAACCCTACCAGTGCACTAACAAGGTTTCAGTTTACAGTAGACTACAGTGCTATGTTGGTCTATGTACTTTAATCAACCCCCCCCCCCCCCCCCCTATAAATCATTGCAATCACTCTAATGAAATCTAAAATATCCTGGTCCTGGCGCCATGGTTCTAGTACAAAATGCTCACTAAACACAGCAGCCTATAACGATGCCTAAAAACAAGACATAATGTACAGTAGCATCCCAGCGAACGGTGACATCACCGCACGCCTTCTCAGCGCTCCGCGGGACTTGTCCCCCTGACTCCGCCTCGTCGCCCTGACTCCAGCTCGCCGCCCTGACTCCGCCTCGCCATGTCGCCCCCGATTAAGTCAGCGAGATGACAAACAGACGACTGCTTCCAGAGCCGGCCTCACCAGCGCCGACAGCGTAGCAGCCCGGGCCCTGGGTAGGACGGTCTCTGGCGAGAGGAAGCGATGCCCAAATATGGTTATTGAACCTGATTCTGGGTCGCTAAAGATTTACATCACCGCCGGCGTGAGTCACGGCCACGGTTAGCTCAGGTGTCGCTGGCGCCCCGATAGGCGGCCATCTGTCCCTGGCTCCTGGAGACCGAGCGATCTGTCGTCGTGTTGGGGGGGGCTGCGCCCAACAGCAGAACGGCTCCGATCAATACAGTAGAGACACAGCAGAGACAAACACAACCAACACCAAGCAGGAAGCTGGGGGTGTATATCAGGAACAGGAAGTAGGTGGGGGGGGGGGGGGAGGCGTATACCAGCAACAGGAAGCAGGGGGTTATACCAGGAACAGGAAACAGGGGGTTATACTAGGAACAGGAAACTGGAGGTGTATACCAGCAACAGGAAGCAGGGGGTTATACCAGGAACAGGAAACAGGGGGTTATACTAGGAACAGGAAACTGGAGGTGTATACCATCAACAGGAAGCGAGGGGCGTATACCAGGAACAGGAAGCGAGGGGCGTATACCAGGAACAGGAAGCGGGGGGGGCGTTTACCAGGAACAGGAAGCGAGGGGCGTATACCAGGAACTGGAAGCGGGGGGCGTTTACCAGGAACAGGAAGCGAGGGGTGTATACCAGGAACAGGAAGTGGGGGGCGTTTACCAGGAACAGGAGGATGCCTCTGCTTTACCAATAACATGGCGGCGTTCCGAATCGCATACTTCTACTTCCTATTACGAGTACATACTGTACTACAGCTTCCCCTAGAAAGTATGTACTTTGACATACTACAGTACATGCGACTGGTATGGAAGTATGCGATTCGGAAACGCACCCCAGCTGTATTGTCTGACTATCCACCAGCCAAACGTGTGATTGTCCACCATGAAATCATCCTTGTAACCTCTTGTAATGTTGTCTTATCTGGTAATGCTATCTCAATAGTTATACTACTACTTCTACTTCTACTAATACTACAACTACTACTACTACTGCTGCTGCTACTACTACTACTACTACTGCTACTACTACTACTACTACTACTACTACTACTACTACTGCTGCTGCTGCTGCTACTACTACTACTACTACTACTACTACTACTACTACCATCCATCCATCCATCCATCCATCCATCCATCCATCCATCCATCCATCCATCCTTCCATCCATCCACACCCTGGTGGTACTCCTCACCCAGCCCACATCCCAGCCTAAATGCCCACAGGGAAGGCCTTGTCCTGCCTGCCGGCCCCTGTCCTGCCTCCTACCCTGACACAGCGAAGAAAGCGCCATTGTGTGCGAAAGGTCAGCGGGCTGATCTCTGTAACCGTTGCATCCATGACAAACAGTAACAAAAGCCCCTCTTTGGTCTCGAGCCGTGTGCTAAAATTAAACTCCTGCTCTGCATTCGCGCGAAAGACAAGACGTGTTCGTATCCGAGAGTCGAAACGACGACGTGAAAAAAACAAACGCACCCACTAGCACACTGACCCACCAGATCAGCCCTTCCCATCTCACCCAGGAGTGTGTTAAATATTCAGTGTGTCGGAGCGTAGGAGAATGCCCGTGTGCCCCCTGGCGTCCGGGCAGGGCGCCAGCGTGGAGGTGGCAGATCTGGGTAGCGGTAGGAGGCGGGGTTGTATAACAGCGCAGCGGGACGCCGTATCCCTGCCAAGCCCCGCCCCCCCCCCCCCCCCCCACTTCCCTCTCACGCTCGCTCTACCTGTGCTCTCAGGCGATGTGTCCCGTCCTGCTCCGTCCAATCACGGACGCGCATGACGCCCGGGTATTTTAAGCCCGTTCCGAACGCTGCTTTTTTGGGTCTAAAAATGTAACGGAAAAATGTTTGCGCATGTCCGCCTACTGTAAGACGTGAAGCAGGGTGATGTGTGTGTATGTGTGTGCATGTATTTGTGTGTGTATGTGTATATTTGTGTCTCTCATCTGAGCACACACACGCAAAGTGTTTTTTTGAGTGTGTGTGTGTGTTCAGATGAGAGACAATATATTCTACAACCACAGTAAAACGTCCTAACTTTAGTAAAAGTACAACATGCTCAGGATATGTTTCCTGAGGAATACGGGCGCGTTGCTCAAGCCACACCAGGTGTTAGGAGAGGCATGTTTCCATCGCTAGCCCCGCCTCCCAGCAGACCGCGCCCGGCGCAAAGTAAAGACGGGACTGTTTGCACAAACGAACGCGTCGCACACTGTAAACAACGTCATCGCTGTCGTTGCCAGGTAACGGCGCTTTTGAGCGAGCGGACGTCGCCGCGGGTGTTCCAGAGCGCGGTGTTGAAGGTTGTCACGAGGACGGAGTCAGAGTGACCCAGTGCTTGGGTAGCCTTGGTAACCTCCGCGGCCGTAGCTACGCTAACCTCACCGGCGGAACGAGACTAAATAAAGCGTTGCTAAGCAACTGGAACCAGGCGGGGTAATTCTTTTTTGTCCCCGCGCTATTAAAAGGGGAGCGCGGTCATTAACACGCTCACGAGTCCCCACAATGCCCCTGATGGCAGTGTTAAGTGTTTCCGTGCCCCACAATGCCCCTGATGGCAGTGTTAAGTGTTTCCGTGCGTACTGGGGCAGGAAGGTGGATAATTGCTCTGTGCTCACCACGCCGATGGAGAAGTAGTTGTTGACGATGCTGTAGGGCACCGGGTCGCCCTTCTCCTCCTTGTCGTCAGGGACGATGTCGATGTTCCAGCGGTCCAGCATCATCTCCGTGCTGTGCTCGATGTCCCTCAGGAACTTCACCAGGCTGCCTCCCTCGTAACCTGGGAGACGCACACACACACAGACCATTTCAGGTTTGGCCTACGCCGAAACACACACTTGAGACATGATGATAGCTAGTCACCTGCAGATACCCATAGAGTCATCTCTAACAGATACCCCTACCAGGCTTAGAGTCATCTCTAACAGATACCCCTACCAGGCTTAGAGTCATCTCTAACAGACCCATACCAGGTTTAGAGTCATCTCTAACAGATCCATATCAGGTTAAGAGTCATCTCTATCAGATACCCATATCTCTAACAGACACCCATACCAGGCTTAGAGTCATCTCTAGCCATGTGACCCATACTCATATTTCATCACGCCCACGGTGGGACTCGAACCCCGGTCTCCCGCGTGACAGACTCCGTTTTAACCAGCTACGACAGCTCTCTTCCTCTGCGCTGGTGGACTATATCTACACTGTGGGAGTGAGCTTGACAAACAACTCACTACCAACTCGGGACTCATGAGGACTCAGTTTCATTCTCTCATTGCACAGGTGCAGGTCTGGGCACCTAACGAGGACAGGCCTGGGTGCCTAACGAGGTCAGGCACACTCAGGAGACTCAGAGGACCCTGACCCACCGGTGTTGCCAGGTAGAATAGGGATGATTTATTTACTACGGACAGATCATAAACACTGATATTTCACACCCACATATACAGTACCGCCTTTATTATTAGACATGTTTTTGTACAATCCAGGCATCCTAAGCTATAAGTATATACTTGTTTACTTCTGTTTATTGTATTGCACTCTTTTACATGTAGATGTTTGTTTATCTACGTACTTTTATTTGTATTTACTGTCGTCCCGATTGTGCCTGGTTGTTGTTCTTACTGCGGTAACATAAGTTCCCCTCAGGGGTCCATCCATCCATCCATCCATCCATCCATCCATCCATCCATCCATCCATCCATCTCTCCATCCATCCATCCATCCATCCATCCATCCATCCATCCATCCATCCATCCATCCATCCATCCATCCATCCATCCATCCATCCATCTCTCCATCCATCCATCCATCCATCCATCCATCCATCCATCCATCCATCCATCTATCCATCCATCCATCCATCCATCCATCCATCCATCCATCCATCCATCTAATCTGCTCATAAAACTCAAGTGGTTTCAGAGAAAATCCCGCCGCCTTTTTAAACTGATTTTCCGAGAGCTGTTGCCTGTTCCAAAGCCCCCAGAGCCCGTTCACTCCAAAACATCATTCATACACCCGTGGAAGTGCTCTGTTGGCTTCCCAGTAGCTAGAACCAGCCAGCCAGAACCAATCTGTCCAAAGACTGGGCCAAATTAATACGCCAAGCCTATGAACACACATTTCACAAAGATTCTGCTTTGTGTATCAACCGCTCACTTCATTTTTATCCAGCAGTTCAAATGGTATCTTGAGAAGGCAATGTAAAGGGATGAGGAAAAACACATATCCTGTGACATATTGTACATACACACACATATCATGTGACATACATACACACACACATATCATGTGACGTACTGTAAACATATCCCAAGCCTAAGTACAGGCCAGCATTTGTATAAACACAGCACGACATTTAAGATACAAGAACTAGAATATTTATCCCTCAAAATAGAATTCAGTGAATCTCTCCTCTATGGTTTCTAATACTATGTTTATCCTTCACAGCTTACACACACACACACACACACACACACACACACACACACACACTTGCACACACACACACATACGCATATATACACACACACGCACAAAAATACACACACATACACACACATGCATGCACAAAAACACACACACACACACACACACAACACACACGCACACACACACACAAATCTATATATACTGAACACACACACTCACACACTCACACACACACACACACACACACCCCCAGCCCGGCAGACTCACCCCCCCCCCAGCGGAGGCAGCGCGCCAGGTCATTCCCGGTTCCCAGCGGCAGGATGGCCACCGGTGGGCGCAGCGAGAAGTTGGCTTTATCTGCGCAGGGAGAGAGGACGCGCATCACGCCTGGTATTTATACATTTACTCTTTATTTACACTGGGCTTGGTCCATTCTGACCTCGGTCTCAACAACCCAATACAACACAACACAGAGTACAACATTAGAGAGGTTAATAACATACAATATTATATATATTATATTATATACAATAAACAATACACAATAAACACCAGGATGACAGTATTACACAACTATACTGTGAATGGACAGGATAATGGATAACAGTATTATACAGTTATATTGTTGATGGACATGATAATAGTATTAGCCTGACACTCGGACTGAATTACTTTTTGTTTCACTTCATTATTCAGTCTGAACAGGCTCCATTTACGGCTGTTTTCCAAGATGGGCGTCGCCGAAGGAGTCCTCAGCAATTAGTTCATCCCCTGACCAATCACAGCATTTGAAATCACATTCAAAGGACTGATTGGCCTGGTTGGAATTCCAACCAGAGATATCGCTCTGGATGAGAGAGCCTTTCCAGACCCTGATTGGCATTTCAAGAATTTGAAAATTCAGATTCAGGGGCTGGAGCCCGGCTATAATAGTATTACACAGCTATACTGTTGATGGACAGTATAATAGTATTAGTATTACACAGCTGGTAATGGACAGGATAATAGTATTACACAGCTATACTGTTGATGGACAGTATAATAGTATTAGTATTACACAGCTGTTAATGGACAGGATAATAGTATTACACAGCTATACTGTTGATGGACAGTATAATAGTATTAGTATTACACAGCTGTTAATGGACAGGATAATAGTATTACACAGCTATACTGTTGATGGACAGTATAATAGTATTAGTATTACACAGCTGTTAATGGACAGGATAATAGTATTACACAGCTATACTGTTGATGGACAGTATAATAGTATTAGTATTACACAGCTGTTAATGGACAGGATAATAGTATTACACAGCTATACTGTTGATGGACAGTATAATAGTATTAGTATTACACAGCTGTTAATGGACAGGATAATAGTATTACACAGCTATACTGTTGATGGACAGGATATCAGTTGTTTAGGTTCTGCTGAATGCTGGTTATAGTAGCTACTGTACCTATGCAGTCTAGGATCCAGCCCACTGTACCGTCTCCTCCACATGCAAGGACCCGGAAGTCCGGAACGTCGTGGAAGAAGTTGAGCCTGGGGGGAAGACACATTTAGCTCTGTGAGAATTTTGTCATCAAAATGGGTCCCAGTCATCTCGAGCATTTCGAGTGATTTTTGAAGTGATTTTTTACACAGAATCCACATCAGTGCCCCAACACAGAGAGAGCGAGAGAGAGAGAGAGAGAGAGAGAGAGAGAGAGAGAGAGAGGGAGAGAGAGAGAGAGAGAGAGAGAGAGAGAGAGAGAGAGGTTAATATAACTCATCGCTGGCTCATGTTTCTTGTCAACCCCGTCCAGACATTAGAGAGAGTGTCACCTTCAAAGAGACCTTTAATGTGGGCAAAGACCAGGGTGTCGGCAGGCCTTTTCATCTGGCGCCTGACAGGCAGCTGCTAACATCCTGGGATGCCTATAAGGCCCTCTGGCCCGGTCCAGGAGACCTTCCCCTCTGATGCCTTTAGGACTTCTCATACTGCAGTTCATCAAAGGACTGGACGGGTTTGATCATGAAAGAAGTGTCTCTTCCTTGTTCTATGACCATTAAGCAGTGGGTTATTTTTTCCCCCCAAAGATATTTACTGTACAACTCCACAAGTGCCAGGGAGTTTGGTTTGGTTTTGGTTTATTTTAGAGTAAAATTTTTTTTTTTAAATAAAATAATAATAATAATAATAAACACATACACATATAGTTCCGCACGGGCACACAGACCCAAGAAATAAACCACAGTATACAATTCTTTAACTATCGAGGATAAATACACAGTAAAGTCAACAACTTATTTCCACTGTTGTCCTCTTTGGATCCCAGCAAGATAAGCAAGAACATATGCAGCAATGATACATTCAACATTACAAAACAGTTCATTCAGAGTAGATAGGAGAAGCTAGCCGAGGTAGAGCTGTTTTTGGACTGGGCCTATTGCATTGCTAGAGGATATGAGACAGGCAACCCCCCCTACTGGCCACTCAGGTGAACTGCAGATCAACCTTGTGATGCACGAGCATGCCTGCCCTCAGGGAAAATGTATACAGCAGAGTGTATCACATTAAACAAAACAGTGGCACGTCAGCATCAAATATTGATATACTTTAACCTCAATGCACTGAGCCTGACAACCCGTGACAATGTTTTATGTGGGCTTGGGGAACAAGCGTCAACAAGTTGGACCAAATATGGACCCACATCAGAAGCAACAGGACATCACAGAGACATTGGTCCTGATCAAACCAGGCCAGGTCCAGCCTGGCTTATGACGGATGGGCATGAATGCAGCTGTTCTTTTGATAGTTCTGGACAAATGTAATTGCCTGTCCTACGCACTTCCCTTTAGGTGGTGAAGTAAGGCTTATCTGGACATGTACACATATTTGATTGAGTCAGCAGGTAGCATTAAGTGTAGACTCACAAGTGCACTGCATTGACCTTTGGCCATGTTAAATTGTGCTTATTGACCCTTATGGAACGTGCATATTAAGTGGAATATGAAAGGGCTGATGTGTTAAGCAATGAGAACTCACTTCTTGTTTACACAGCGTTAAGTAGTGGCCATGTTAATTTGTGTCTGCTGACTCTTAGGGAGCATGCATATTACAGTAGAATGGCAATGATGCGTTAAGCAATTAGACCTCACTTCCTGTTTATGTGACGTTGCATTGACATTGAGTGGCGGCCATGTTCATTTGTGCCCATTGACTCTTAGGGAGCATGCATATAAAGTAGAATGTCAAAGGGATGATGCGTTAACCAGTTAAACCTCACTTATTGTTGTGAGAAGTGACGTTGAGTGGTGGCCATGTTAAATTGTGACCATTCACCCTCATGGAGTATGCATATTAAGCAGAATGTCTAAGGGATGATGCGTTAAGTAGTGTCCTCACTTCCTGTTTAACCCTGTCGGGCTCCGCCCATCAGCCAAAAATAACAGTTTTTTCTAAACAAATCACCCAGCTTCTGCCGCTCTCCTAAAACTAAAAGACTGTTGAGCTTGTTGCCGTGGAGCCCAGAAAGTGTGTGTGTGTGTGTGTGTGTGTGTGTGTGTGTGTGTGTGTGTGTGTGTGTTGCAAAGCAAGCTTAATAAGGCCCGCCATCTGCCCTCACACAGATCTTCAGTATTCAGTTATGTATCAGTATTTGCATGTGTCATTGATTTAGTGATGAGAAATGATGCACAATGTGTGTGTGTGTGTACGTGTGTGTGCGTGTGTGTGAGAGAGAGAGAGAAGGAGAGGGAGAAAGTGTGTGTGTGTGTGTGTGTGTGTGTGTGTGTGTGTGTGTGTGTGTGTGTGTGTGTATGTGTGTGTGTGTGTGTGTGTGTGTAAGCGTGAGAGAGAGAGCGAGAGAGAGAGAGAGAAAGGGAGACTGTGTGCGTGTGTGTGTGAGAGAGAGAGAGAGAGAGGGAGGGAGACAGAGAGAGCGAGCGAGAGAGAAGGAGGGAGGGAGAGAAAGAGAGAGGGACACAGAGAGAGAGAGAGGGAGGGAGACAGAGAGAGAAAGAGAGAGGGAGACAGAGAGATTTCCATGAGAGTCCTCACTCAAGTTCCCCCTACACTCATCGAGTCGTATCGGGCGGCTCCTCTTTCATAGCCCACATAACACTTTCCCCATTCAAACCCAAGATGTGTCTGTACAGCCGCAACACTGTCCTCATTCACATCCACTCTCTGTGTCGGCGGAGGAGAAACACAGCACACCTCATAATTCAACAGCCAGCAAACAAACAGACAAGCCTCTGTGCTTCGTTAGCGCTGAGGTAAAGTGACTCCATTGACCAACCCCAGGCTTGCTCCTAATTACAGAATAGTGTCATTATGGCGTTCACTGCCAACATCATGTCTAATTATACAGCCAGCGCCCCCTGATCAGCAGCGATGCCGTTACATCACCCCATAATTAACCCCGCGCTCTCATGCCGACGTGTGTATTATCTACTAGTGGCCTAGAATGGGCCACTTCGGCTCTTGGTCGTGACAGGGTGGGGGGGGGGGGGGGCGGGGGTACGGATAAGAGGTTGGTAGCTCTCAGGTGGGGGGTGAGGGGTGGGGGTACGGATTAGAGGTTGGTAGCTCTCAGGTGAAGTGGTCATACCACTTGTGCTGTTTGGGCCTTTTTGTCTCTGAATGGACTATTCCATTGCGCAACCCGACCGAGGTAGACGGTGTCCTCTGGCGAACGAGTGTAACTTATTTTGTGTGTCTGTGTGTGAAGTGTGTGTGTGTGTGTGCGCGCGTGTGTGTGTGTACGTACGGTTAATATACCGAGTGGAATACGGAGGTTACATCTGGACTGGGTTTCGGGAGCGGTCGACTGACCTCCACAGCAGCGGCTGAATCAATCTTGGACAGACAGGGGTTGTCTGGAGGTGACCGGCGGACGGCGGTCTCATTCAGTCTGCAGCCGTGGATTCAAACGTGCCTCCCGGAGGAGAACGGCGCAGCCCGGCTCTGTGTCGTTCTACCGCCACGGGAGAGACTCTGACCGTTTCAAACGTCTGAAAAGCTCTGAGGCGCTCGAATAACGTGCTTCGGCCAAGGCGGACCGAGCGGACCCTGTGTATATTAGACGCAGGAAGTTTATTTGAGCCCCGGCTTGTGAGGAGGACTGTCCTCAAAAATGTCTCCCGCCGGCGTCTCCCAGGCCAGGGGTGTGTGGCTAATGATGTGAGGAGGACGAGTGTTGGCTCTATGGTGTTGGTAATGCTAAATGCACTGCACTTATAGAGCTTTTATCCAAAGTGCTTTACAAAGTGCCTCTGATTCACCCATTCACTCACACACACACACACACACACACACAAACGCCGACCCTACGATCATCAGACGACCCGCTCTACCACTGAGCCACAGTCGCCGTTGGTGTGTGATTTTCGCAATGATGCCCACACAAAGGACTTAGTGGTTCATGTTCCTGTGATAAAAGTACAAACATTCGTACGAAAGGAAGCAACACTAAGACCAATAATTCTGTGTCTATTTTGTTTCTTTCCCTGGGTGTGTGTGTGCAGTAGGAGGTGGCGGGACCCTGTAGTCTGGCGGGTGATGTGCCTGATGAGACTTACCCCACCATGGGACCCCCCCGGTCCAGACTGTACACCTGCCTGGGGTTGAGCAGGTACTGTAACTTCCTCAACACGCTGCGGGACCACAAGATACAGGAGAGACCGTCATTAACACAGACAGGAAGAGGAAGGGAAGGTGGGGGAAAAGTGTTTGTGTGTGCGTGTGTGTGTACGTGTGTGCGCGTGTGTGCATGTGTGTGTGTGTGTGTGAGAGAGAGAGAGAGAGAGAGAGAGAGAGAGAGAGAGGGAGGGAGATGGAGAGGGACAGAAAAAGAGAAAAATAAAGATAGAGAATTAAAGAGACAGAAAGAAAGAGAGAGAGAGAAAGAGATACTGTAGAGAGAGAGATAGAGAGAGAAAGAGAGAAAGAGATAGAGAGAGAGCTAGAGAGAGAGCAAGAGAAAGAGGGAGAGAGATAAAGAGAGAGAGAGAGAGAGAAAGAGAGAGAGAGAGAAAGAAAGAGAGAGAGAGAGAGAGAGAGAGAGAGAGAGACATGTAGTAAGCAGTAGATATCGTATTGTGATACATCTGACCGGAACAAAAGTAATTTCCCTTGTGGACAGTAAAGACAACTAATCTAATCTAATAAAAAAAACAGTAGAGTACAGTAGAGTCTGACACTCACTGAATTGACCCTTTTATAAGAGCAAAACCCCTCCTGAAGAAGCCCTGGCAGGATCATGTGTAAAAACACCTCAAGCTGCCAGTATCTGCCGAGCACACATGAGTCATGACAGGGCAGTTTCCAGCAACCTTGACGAGCTGCAGGTGCGTCCCGTGACTACTGAAGCCTCCACAGCATCCTTCACACAGGCCCTGCGCAGGTAATTGTGTTACCGTCCGATACCCACACTGCACTCTGGCAGACAGAGGACAGGGATAAGGAGCAAGGGGAGTAGGACACAGACAGAGCCACGCTGACAGGACAGAGCTGTGTCCTGCTCGGGACATTGACACTGGAATGCAGTTCATACAACTTTTTTTTTTTTTTTTGAGGGGGGGGGGGGGGGGGGTGTCAACTGAACAGGAAA
>NC_140250.1:18431536-18439036 GCF_949987555.1 Borostomias antarcticus
CTGATCAACTGATCAACTGATGAACAAATTAACAGATTATCTGAGGATTAAAGCAATCTGTTGAACATATTAATTTATGAAGAGATTAATTGCTTAACATATTAACGGGGGAATAAACAGATTAATTGATGAACAGATTAAGTGGGGATTAAACCAATCTGATGAATAGATGAACTGGGGATTAAACCAGTCTGATGAACATATTAATTGTGGATTAAACCAACCTGACGAACATATTAACTGGGGATTAAACCAATATGATGAACAGATTAACTAGGAATTAAACCAATCTGATGAACAGATTAATTGATGAACAGATTAATTGATGAACAGATTAAATGTGTATCAAACCAATCTGATGAATTGATCAACTGGGGATTAAACCAATATGATGAACAGATTAAATAGGAATTAAACCAATCTGATGAACAGATTAATTGATGAACAGATTAACTGGGGATTAACCGTTTTACAACTCTTCTATCACATTTTTTTAAATATCAGTTTATTCCCCCCCCCCCCCCCCCTCCCATTTTCTCCCAGTTTGGCAGTCAATTCACCCGACCCAGTGTCCAATCATCCCCAGCCTCGCTAACGACAACCTGGCGACAACTAGGCGACCCGAAAGAGAGAGAGCGCTCCCTGACTCCCTCGGTGCGCATCGGCACAACTCCCACACCAGCAGGGGGCACTGTGGCACGACGAGTCCCAGAGCCAGCCACCCTCAGGGAGCAACTGCCCAGTGTATCGCTCCCAGTGGGGGATCTGACCAGACTCTGCCCTGGTGCTCTGACCGCTACGCCACCACGGCTCCCCCCCCCCCCCCCCCCCTTCTATCCCATTTTAATCCGAGCGCAGCTACAAAGCTGGCGTATCAGAGGGTCATCTGAGCCAGTGTAGGGGGGGGGGGGGCGTCCGACCAGACCTGGTGAGAGGCGAGGAGCCCCCGGGGACCTGGCGGGGGCGGGGTTGAGGGTCAGGGCGTTGCTGGAGCCCTCCGAGGGTTTGGGCTGGGGGCAGGGCGAGCAGTGGGGCCCCCCGGGGGTGTGGCCTCCGGTCCTGGAGCGCTGGGAGGAGGAGCGGGAGGAGCAGGGGGAGGTGGTGGCCCCGGAGCCCGTGGTGGTGGCCCCAGAGTGCTCCGCTGCGTTGTGTCTCCCTATGGCTGCCAGGATGCTCTTCCCGTTCACCCCTGGGGGAGAGAGAGAGAGAGGGGGGGGACGGGGGGACGGGAGAGAGAGACAGAGAGAGAGGGGGGGTGGACGAGAGAGAGAGGGGGGGGCGAGAGAGAGAGAGAGAGGGGGGCAAGAGAGAGAGAGAGAGGGGGGGTGAGAGAGAGAGAAAGGGGGGGCGAGAGAGAGAGAGAGGGGGGTGGCGAGAGAGAGAGGGGGTGGGGGGTGGGGAGGAGAGAGAGAGAGGGGGGGGGAGAGGGACGAGAGAGAGAGAGAGAGAGAGAGAGAGGAGGGGACGGGGACGAGAGAGAGAGAGGAGGGGGGGGGGACGAGAGAGAGAGAGAGAAGGGGGGGAGAGACGAGAGAGAGAGAGGAGGGGGGGAGAGACGAGAGAGAGAGAGTCAAGTCTTGCATCTGACACCCTGACTGAATGAGAGTGCTGAAGGAGAGACAGAGCAGGACACCAGCAGGCTGGTTACAAGGAAGCTGCCATTCACCACCTGGGATTATGACCTCACAACAACGCTGCTACTGTACATAATTAATAAACAACAACAATAATAAGCAACAAGGCATCTACTGATGACAGGGAAGCTACGACACCATCTGCTCAAGCACAAAACGATAGAATACAACACGACTGAATACAATAATAAAACATTGACGCGTTCGCTTCAACAACAGCAACGCACTGATGAGGAGAGAGAATGGGTCAGAGGTCTGCGCTCGTCTCGCTAAGATGATGTCACGACGACGTCACGATGGTGATGATGCCATGTGGCCCTGCGGTGGTACCTGTGATGGGAGCACAGGCTACTTCTGTCTGTATAGAGATGCCTGCGTGTATGGACCGAGTCTCTGTAGTCACCACAGAGAGAGAGAGAGAGAGAGAGAGAGAGAGAGAGAGAGGGAAGGAGAGAGAGAGAGAGAGAGAGAGAGAGAGAGATATAGAGAGATGAAGGGATAGATAGATAGATAGATAGATAGATAGATAGATAGATAGATAGATAGATAGATAGATAGATAGATAGATAGATAGATAGATAGATAGATAGATAGATAGATAGATAGATAGATAGAGCAGGAAAGAGAGAGAGATAGAAAGAGAGGGGGGAGTGAGAGAGAGAGAGAGAGAGAGATAGAGGGAGAGAGAGAGAGTGAAGTGTACATGGAACGTCAGGGAAAGGGACTTTTTTTCTAGAAAAAGAAGGAATTATTCATTCAATGAAATTTGAAGGATTGCATTCTGTACATAACTGGGGTGATTGAACGTCAACGTTCCACTACTGTAATTCATAGTAACACATAATAACACGGCCGGCCGTATACATTTATCCTTCACTGTGCTGCAGAGAACAAGAGACAGAGAGAGAGGGAGGGAGAGAGAGAAAGATGGAGATGGAGAGAGAGAGAGAGAGAGAGAGAGAGAGAGAGGGAGAGACAGGTAGAGAAAGAGAGAGATGGAGAGAGAGAGAGAGGGAGAGACAGGTAGAGAAAGAGGGAGATGGAGAGAGAGAGAGAGGGAGAGACAGGTAGAGAAAGAGAGAGATGGAGAGAGAGAGAGCGAGAGAGAGAGAGGGAGAGACAGGTAGAGAAAGAGGGAGATTGCCTGTGAGAGGAGAGCAGAACATCCATCAGTCAGAGCAGCCTTGCCGTTCACTGCAGACGCTTCTATCATGATAGAGGAGAGGAGAAGAGAGGAGGGACAACTCATCCTGTCAGCCCCCCCCCACCCCCCCCACCCCCCATCTCTCTCTACCGGGTGATTGATTCAGGCTACGGTGAGTCTCTCCCTGAACTAGGTCTCCGTGAACAAAGTCTCTCCCTGCACAAGGTCTCTGAATGAATGAATGAATGAATGAATAAATGAGGTATCTTCCTGAACAAGGTCTCTGCCTGAACCAGGTCTCCCTGAACAAAGTCTCTCCCTGCACAAGGTCTCTGAATGAATGAATGAATGAATGAATAAATGAGGTATCTTCCTGAACAAGGTCTCTACCTGAATGCGGTCTTTGTCTGAACGAGGTCTCCCCCTGAACGAGGTCTCTCCCTGAACGAGGTCTCTCCCTGAACAAGTCTCAGAGTCAGGGTACAGAAATCAATCTACAGGGAGAAGCAGTCCTCAATATCCAGGTCTCTGACAGGACCCTGCAGCTTAGTCCATTAGATAACAGAGTGGAAAATATGGATCCATCCGATTCGCTTGATGGGAGCGTGCTGTAGCTGCAGTGCCAGGTCTCAACACTAGATGGCACTGTAGGCTGCGTCAGGTTTTTCCTCCACAGAAGCAGAACCCAACGCCCATCGAATATCTTCATATACAGTAGCGTATATGCCTATAAATCAATGCCTGCTGTCATTACAAGCGTGTGTGTGTGTGTGTTCACAAGCGTGTGTTTTTGAGAAAAATAAATGTGCAGAAACTTCGGCATCTCTTCGGTAGCTGCTAGCCAACAGTGAACATGCCTTCTGCTAGAGTCAGGCCAGGTGAAGATGGTCGAGTGGGCTCGGGCGTAAATCCCCCAGCTCCGTCTGTCAGGAGGGGGGTCCGACACGGCCGTCTGTGTCCTGCTGGCGGTCTGGTCCTCAGGGAGGCCCCTGGAACACGGGGCCCGTATATAAACCCATATGGCCGAGCAGGACACTGTTTACAAGCTGTGCAAGCGGCACTAAACCACAACCACAAGTAATAAACCACAAACCCTAACACCCGGATGGATGTGTGTGTGTGTCTGTGTGTATGTGTGTATGTGTGTGTGTATGCGCGCGCGTTTGTGTGTGTATGCGCGCGTTTGTGTATGTGTGTGTGCGCGTGTGTGCGCAGGTGTTTGTGTATGTACTGTATGTGTGTGTGTGTGTGTGTGTGTGTGTTCACTTGTCTTTATCTGTCATCGATAGACACACAAGACAGGTGCACCCGTCCGCTAGCCCAGGAGTGAGACGACCTGAGCAACTTCACAGAACCAGGAGATACCAGGAGAGACCAGGAGAGACCAGGAGAGACCAGGATGACAGTGGGAAACGACACAATTACCGACACAGACCTCTGTGGCCTCATCCTCTGGCCCGGGCCCAAAGCCACCTGTCAGAACCACTCAGATCAAGACACACCCTGGGGTTTACTGAGCTTAGAGGTTGATTAGTTCTGAGAGGGGGGGGGGTTGGCGCCAGGGCGGGGCCCGGGGGCGGGGGGGGGGGGGGGACACGTACCCAGAATGCCTGCTCCTGCGCGGGGAGGCTCGGGGGAGGAGCCCCCCGTCTTGCTCTTGAAGGAGGTGAAGAGGTGCTGGCACAGCTCCTCAGGGATGTCGTTCTCCAGGTAGGTGGCCATGAAGAGCTGGAACCCCTCGTAGTCGATGGGCTGGGGGGGACAGACAGACAGACGGACGGACAGAGGGAGGGAGGGAGGGAGGGAGGGAGGGAGGGAGGGAGGGAGGGAGGGAGGGAGAGAGAGAGATTCAGGTGAGCTTGTGCGTATGCCGTATGAGACGAAGCAGGGGAGGGAAAAACCCATGAATCAATGAGACAGAAATGCTGGAGGGAGTCTGAAAAACACCCACTAGGAGAAAAAAAACAAACACCGATCAACAGAACTCATGGATTTCAAACGGACAGTCACGGCCGCGCCTGCTGCCTTCCTTCTGAAGGGGCGTGTTAGTGAAATATACGACACACACAAAAACCGGCAACTTATCAGACACAATGGGTACCTGGAGGAAATGGGTCGAGACAGACCCCCCCCTCACCCCCATCACCCTCGTGGCATGTAGGGTGAGCGAGTGCCTCTGATTGGACGGGGGTTATGATGCGGTCGAAGTTAGCGAGCATGCAGTCTGTAGACAGGGAGAACCACAGCGCATGCAGGCCTCGTGGGGCCGGGGGGGCTTACTTGGTTGAGAACGTCTTGCTTCTGTTTGACAGTTGGGGAGGAGGGATCGGAGGGGGAGGAGGGGGGGGGGGTGGTTGGAGTAGAAGAAGAAGGGAGTTAGATGGCGGTTTGTGTCAACGGCATGCCGGTGGTCAGGATTAACGGCGTCCGGGCTCAGTCAGAGGTCAGAGGTCACTCTCGGCCGTCACTCTGACCGCCCTCCTTCCCGGCGCTACTTCCTGACACATTCTCTCCCACAATCCACCAGCACGCTCGCTCTCGTTCGAGGCTCCCACAGTCCTCGGGCCAACTGCTCCCGTTTGAATTAACCAAACGATACCCGTAGATCCAATGGTCACCCTCAATTAGAATAGTGTTAACACTGTGAAGGGGGAAAAGTGCTTTTAAATATGCTGCCCCTTCTGATTGGAACTTCCTCCAAAAGGACTTAAAACTCGCTGAACTGATCTCATATGATGCCTTTAAGGAAATCCTAAAGGATTTGCAGCTTGAAAGTAGTGGGAAGTGTCTCTGTCACTAAACTCCTCCTTCTGATCATGTTTTATTGTTGTTCTGTACAGATGAAACCTGGATGGTTGTGTGTTTTTTATTGTGTGCTGCCCTCTTGGCCAGGTCACTGCTGAAAAAGAGATTTCCTTTAATCTCAACGAGTTTTTATCTGTTTAACTAAAGGTTCAATAAAAAAAGAAGAAAAAAAAAAAAAGATTAGATCATCGTCATGCTGCTGCTACTAAACCACCTAAGTATAAACAAAAAACTATATGTGATTTTTATTTCCTTTTCCGACTCTCACTTGTGCTGTCGGTCTGGTGAGGTAAACGCCTGGCGTATCTTCAGACACATCTTCTAATGTGTGTGATTGATGGAGCCTGTAGACGTAGATAATCAGAGACATCCTCCCTGACTGTGAGCTGTTGATCCAGGCCTGACAGGTCCCAGAACAGAGCCAGCCAGCACGCCATTATTCACAACACTCTGCCTCTCTTCTCCTCCATCTTCTTCCCTTCCCCTCTCCTCTCTTCTCTTCTTCTCTCCTTATTTGGCAAAACTACCCCAGACTGTAATTTGTTATGCATCATGTAACAGCCGATTTAGAGAAATATGCACGTGTGCATACATACACACGCACACACGCACACACACACACACGCACACACACACACAAACAGAGAGACGAGGGGGCTATGGGTTTATGGGTTTATATTGTGTAGACATATTTGCCCTGCAGTAAAAGCATCCAGATGGATTTGGTAGCAGGTATGTTTCGAATTTCTTCATGTTGGTGTTACCCTCCTAGCCCCCCACCCCTCCAAATCTCTCCCTGTGAAGGCGCACTCTGTCCTGGACTGCACCTCAAATCAAACGCCCCCACATTGACCATATCCTCGTTATCTCCCAGGGCCAGTTGTGTGCCTGGGTTTTGTGCTTTTGTGTGTGTGTGTGTGTGTGTGTGTGTGTGTGTGTGTGTCAATGTGTCGGTGTCAACGTCGATGTCATTTTATAGCACCATTCATACAAATCAATGTACAGTAGCACATAGTGCTTTCCATAAAAAGAGATGGATATAAACATAAATCATACAAACACAGTGAGAACAGATTTAAAAGAAACAATCAAAGTAAACTAATTAAAATTTTTAAAAATAGTGTAAAATAGAATAAAAACTATATAATATACTGTATAACCTTATATATATATATATATATATATATATAATAGTGTAAAATAGAATAAAAACCAGAGAATACAAATGAAGAACATTGGCATATTAAGAAAAGTGATGCTACATGGTAAAAGCCATGTTATAAAGGTATGTTCTAAGATCCCACTGTCTCAGACATTCTCAGGTCCTCTGGCAGGGTGTTCCATACGAACCGAAGGCTGCCTCCCCATGCCTCTTAGTCCTGGCTCTAGGAACCATTAAAAGCTCAGTGCCAGAGGACCTGAGGGACCTACCAGGTGTATATTTTAAAAGCATATCCGATATGTATTTAGGTGCTTGATTGTATAAAGATTTATAGACCAATAAATTCATCTTAAAATGTATTATAAAACTAAGAGGTACCCAGTGCAATGATTTTAAAACTGGTGTGATGCGAGTCCTCCTTCTGGTCTTTGTAAGAACACATGCTGCAGCATTTTGAATCAATCAGACTAATTGCTTTTTTGGTAGGCCAGACAGAGAGCGTTACAAGGCTCCAACCTGCTATTAATAAAAGCATACATTAGTCTTTCAGTATCAGTCTGGGAGAGGAAAGGTTTCACCTTGGCAATGTTTCTTAGGTGATAAAATGAGGTCCTTGTTACATTCTTTATATGGGCCTCAAAGCTACATTTCTTGCCTGGCATTTGGTATTCAGTGCACCGATAGTCTTTCTCTTTCATCCTTTTTGCCAATTATCGATATTTCAGTTTTGTCCTGGGAAGCGAACAACTCTCGGC
>NC_140250.1:18444036-18449036 GCF_949987555.1 Borostomias antarcticus
TTTCATGTACCATCTCCTCCAACGCCTCCCTCAAGCTGTCCCCTGTGTGCTCTGAGTGCAGCCCAACACAGCCCAAACACCAGCTCTGCATGTCCCAGGATTCTGTTATAAACTGCAGAGTTACTGCCATGAATGTGGATGTGGCCCTGCTGGTCCACAGGTCAGTGGTGCATGAAAAGAAGGGTTTCCCCCCAAGGCTCTCCATGATTTTATCTTTTGTTTCATTGTATAGGGCGGGGATTTCAGTGTACATGAAATGATTCCGTGAAGGAAGGGCATACTTGTTATTTAACTGTCCAAGAAGTTGTCTGAACCCAGGTTTCTCAACAGTATACACGGGGACCTGATCCATGCATATGTACTCTGCTACAGCCCTGTTCAGTTTCTTGGCTTCATTTGATTTTGCATCATACTTTGTTGTTCAAATACAGCTAGTAGGGTAGGCTGTGTGTGTGTCGCTTTTGTTGCTGGTCGATTCTCCTCAGCTTCTCTCTGGTACTATAAGTGAAGAGAAATATCACACTTTTAAAAATCTTGGTTTCTCTTTAGATCCGACCTTTAAAAAATAACTCAATTATCTAATCTAATCTTAGAAATTAAGTAAAGTTAATAGTACTGTGTGTTAAGCATAACAGCATCTAAGTTGATTTACTGACCATTAAACTCAAGATTCCTCAGGCTTGATAGCTGGTGTTGTCCTGTTAGCCCAACAGCCATTCTCGAAGCTAAGCTAACTAGCTCTATTTTACATCCATGAGCTAGCTAGTAGCTAGCTAGCTTATTCCCCTCAGCTATTCAGACGCCACATTGACTGCTTTGGCCCATTGCTGGATAGCTTTGAGGGGGATAGCTCAAAGCTATCCAGCTAGCTTAGCTTCACGTTAGCTATCTTATCTACCGCCCCCCCCCCCACACACACACAGTCAATGCGGCGTTTCGATAGCAAGCTCATGGATGTATTAAACTAGAGTTCATGTATTAAACTAAAGTTAATAGTTTACTGGGCCATTTTGTTTAATGTTTCAGTGATGTTGAAAGTGGAGCTGTCACCCTCTCTAAATTCTTTATAGAGATCCGCGTGTCGGTCCTTCAGGTGTTTTGCTAAATGTGTTGTGTTTGCACCTTTCGTTGGCACTACTCTGGAACAACGCTTGCAAATTGGCTTCGTGGCATCTTTAGCTTTTCCTTCGTCATTTGCTTCAAACCCGAAGTACTTCCAAACAGCACTTCTGCTGTTTTCTTTATCCACGAGTCGCGGAGGCTCTGCACTTGCCATCTTCGGAGCGAGTGAGAGGATTTGTTGACAAGACAGGTCTGTGAGGGGGGGGGGGGGGGGCGGGGCAATGTGTGCAGAGCAGCAGCGTGTGTGCCTGTGTGTCAACAACTCGCTGTAGGAGAGACAGAGCGAGAAAGCCAGCTGGTATCGATAGTGTGGAAAATATCGATATTGCGAGAAATTAGTATTGAAACTGTTTTAAATATTCAGAATCGATATGAATCGAAAAATCGATATTTTTGACAACACTAGTTTGGACCACTAGTTATCAAGATAATTAATAGACAGGTTATCAGTATGTTATCCATTTTGTCTTCATATATCCATTTTGTGTCATGTCAGGAGATTTCCCGCGATTGTGAAAAGTGAGCTCATTCAGAACGACAGCGAAGAATATAGGCCTATATACGCTGGGAGGCAACTCGGCATAAAACTGAGGTTTCCCCCAAAAATTGTGTGCGCATCACCCCCCAAAGACCCATTCTGAGCCAGGAAAAACCCTGCACCCATGTCAGTGATCAGCGTGTCTTGAAGGAAAAAGGGACAGTATGATTTGATACTGAGACAGCGCACATAACTGTTCCCCAGCAGTATCTGAACAGGCTGTTTTTCTCAACTAAACTACTTCAGTAAATTAACCACCATGGCATCATTGTGAAAAATGCTTTCTTTTCCAGGCTCCACTTCACACAGCAGTTTCACACTGGCGCGACATACTGTACTGGTCTGCAAAAAGCAGAATGAGTTTCGCTAATTAGGCAGATAAACCAATTAAGCTGAGAAAGTGTGGAGACTCAGCTGACGTTCGGCTGAGCGCATTGATCTCTCTATCTCTCTCTCACTCTCTCTGTCTCTCTCCCTCTCTCTTTCTCTCTCTCTCTCACTCACTCTCTGTCGCTATCTTTCTTTCTTTCTCTCTCTCAATCTCTGTCTCTCTTTCTCTCTCTCTCTCCCTCCCTCTCTCTCTCTCTCTCTCTCTCTTTCTCTCCCTCTCTCTCTCTCCTCTCTCTCTCTCTCTCTCTCTCTCAGGCCAGCTGTCAACGCTTGCTACTGAGCTACTGCTGGGTTTACTGCGTAGATGTTTGCAGGGGGGTAGGCTCAACAGCGATAGGTCAACGCTCCAAGGTTTTCGTCTCTGCCAGCGCACAGATGACCCGACAGTGTTCGTTATTGGAAGAGCAGGACCCAAGGGATCTGGAGGCCAGCCTCAAGCTTTACGAGGGGGCCTCATCAGCCGGAGTGAACCGGAAAGAGAGTGAGCGTCTGGAGGAACGACATGCCACCTCGGCTGCTAGGGGACCCACGGTGGGGTCAGACAGGAATCAAGACGCTAGGACAGGGCCAAGAAGGGAGTGAGTCAGGCACTCTCTCAAGAGCTTTCTAAATGGAAAAGGGCTCCAACGCCAGGTGTCATACATCATTAACAACATGGCGGATTCCACTTTGAGTCACCGCTTGGCAGTACTTGGTCCCCATGTGGTGTCCTGGTGGGAGGTGGTGGATTCCCACCACTGACTCCAGGCTCCAGTACTGTACCTGCCTGTATGTGAGGGAGGGCAGGGGCTGATTACTGTACAACAAGGACAGCTGCTGGGGTGACGTGTCTTGTACATTACATTATATTACAGTCATTTAGCAGACACGTTTATCCACCTTGTAGGGGTACGGGTCTGGAAAAGTGGAGTTTATTTTCGATGTCCAAGGAGTGTTATCAACAGATGGCAAATATCTTCGCAAATAATCATTCAAAAATTGTACAATCCATGGAAAAGCTTAGTTTAATGTAGATGCAAAGGATCATGTCATTAGATCGTTATGACTCGCATTTCTGAAAAAAATCGCTGTTCACTGTACGATGTCAACGGCATTTCATTGCGTTTTGATGTTCCACTAAGTTACTTGTAGGCTACGGTGCAATGTTGAATCTAAACGAATCAATATAACGTTGTGTAAACAAAATTTTTTGAGTGACAGTTGATTCCATGTCCAGTGTATGAAGTCCGAAAAATAATCCAGTAGGCTAGCATTTTTCTGCTCTTCCCTGCTCATCTTATATCAGTGCATTTCTATGGGCAGCACTAACGTTAACAGCCAATGTGTAAACATTCTTCCTGGCTGTACAAGTGATTAATCTGTTTTGTTTTGTCCTGGAATTTGGTCAGATGTGTCACTATAATAATAGTAATCATACTGTAACATCCCAGGGACTCCACAGAAAATCAGGCAACTAATAAAATTCCGATTGAAGACGTAGCGAGTGGTGTCCAATTTCGTAGGTTTCAGATTTCAACCCCTATCCCTTGTGCTCCGTTCTGAAGGACCATTATCCAGTCGAGGGCACTCCAAAACTAGGGGCTAGGGCTAAGGGGGGGTATTGGGATTGGGCCATAGATCAAAATGCCTCTTGACGCAATTGGATCGACCTGTAACCAATCAGAGCAACGAAACGCAGGTTAGCCATTGTATCATCATATCAAGTGGGTGCAGTCATTGCATCAAACCCGCAACATATTAGATAAAAGCTTGTGATTAGCCTGGTAAATTTCTGCCTGGTGGAAATCAGTCTGAACCAGAGCGTGACCAGACTGCTGTGCGGGGTGAGCCGGAATGTGAGCTCACGTGATCGGGCTGGCGGAGCAAGGCTCCGTGACTCGCATCTTCACTGAGGACGACTCGTGGTTTAGGGCAGGACCGCCAGCTTTTACTCATGACGCAGGTTGGGCTAAATCTAACAGGCCTTTCAGAGGTCTACTATGCGGCCCTGAGGGCCTGGATCTGGCTCAGACGCGCTGGGTGAGCAGCTTTCACCGGAATGAATTGGCGGCCGTCGATGCCGCATCCAGTTCTTCTAATACATGCATGGCCCAGGCCCATAGGGAAGAGGGGTATAGAGGCTGGGGGAGGAGCATGTTCTCCACAACCCACTGCTACAATCGTTCTGCCTGCTTCCGTGAGGGGCTCAGGGGCAGAGCGAGGAGGACTCTCTCCGGGTTTTCCTCCGCTGGGTGTGGCGGGCGGAGGCACAAGATCCACAAAGGCGACTGGCACGAGAGAGGGGAGGCCGCTGCTGAGTCACAGCGCCCCCGAGCATGGGTGAACTCAGACAGACAGGTAGAGGGGGGGGGGCTGCGAGGTGAGGCGTGTGTCAGAGTGAGGAACGTCAGGGCCTTGCAGGGAGGGTTTCAAGGTGAGGAGAGCAGCGCGCAGTTTAGACGGCGACCTGGCTTCGCCCGGGGGGGGGGCGTTCTGTGGCGAGACCGAGACAATTGTATATTTGTTTTTCTGGATGTGAACCCATTACTCTCTCTCTCTCTCTACTCTCTCTCTCTCTCTCTCTCTCCCTGTGTGTGTGTGTGTGTGTGTGTGTCACCAGGGTAGGGGCTGTCAGAGGAACATGGTATGTTTTAAATCAGGAGATGCTAATGTCTCTCTGGGCAGAGTGCAGCGTCCTCACAGAACTCTGATCCTCAGAGGATCCTGCCCCTTCAGTACAGTCATCTGTCACACTGCTACAAGGCTGCACACACACACACACACACACACACACACACACACACACACACACACACACAGACATAGACACATACACACATGCACACACACACACACAGATACACATGCACACACTTACACACATATGCACATACTTGCACACATATGCACACACACACACACACATACACACAGACACACGCACGCACACATATACATGCACACACATACA
>NC_140250.1:18451536-18471536 GCF_949987555.1 Borostomias antarcticus
TATGGAAGTACGTCCTCCAGATGAAGAGAGAGATGTTTGTGTTCATGTGAACTTTCCATACCTCCTGAACCATACATCACTCATGCTTATCCTAGCTGCGCGGTTTTGACACTAAGGTGTTTACTCAACGGTGTTTTATACTTAAACTGCCAAATTAATCAAAGAATAAAAGCACCTTTATGTTCCTTCATTGTTTATTTATCCAGGGAGCTGGCAGCAGGGGGGATCGTCCAGTGAAGATGGTGTTCTGTCCACGACTGGAGTTCTTAGATTAGTTTTCTTATGACTGTGGCCCTGCTCACACCTGGCATTCACATGTGTCTTGGGTGATCTGCTCACAGGTGGAGCCAAGATGCACTGCGGACACATCGAGATCCGATCGCTCAGACAGCGTTCGGAGGTGGTCTGGGCCGCATGTGGTCGCGTTCTTTTAGCTGCACGTACGCAACTGTGTCCTCTGTGCAAGCGGAAGCACGTACAGTACTCATTCGCAAGCCAACAGCCTATAGGCTCTTTGCACAAGCTCCACTATTTCCTGAAATTCTACAGGTATATTTATTTCCTGTCCTATACCATTGGATGGAAGTGATTAATCAGGTGTGAACAGGTATGCCGCACACCTGATTAATCACTTCCATCCAATAGTATAGGACAGGAAACAAGGATGCCTGTAGAATTTCAGGAAGTAGTGGAGCTTGTGCAAAGAGCCTATTAAGGTGTGAAAAAAACAGGCAACAACAACAGGCAAAAAAAAAAATGTCCATGACGTCTGAAATTTTAGAAAAGTCCATAGAGATATATTACAAATAAACAATACAAGGGGGTCACACATCTCGGTTTCCCTGGTTTGGGTTATGATTTCTTTTTGATTTCTTTTGATTTAATACCCGGCAGAATAGGCACAGGGACTGTATTGCTGCCTCCCACTGGTTAAAAATAACAACACTTCAGTCGAGATCGCTTTAGTCAAAATTGACCCATTTATTTGCATGCTGCAAATACAGCATATGACATTTTGGCAGTGTGCTCTGTTTGGGGGGGCCCCTGCCTTCCACAGCATGTGGAAAGCGCGATTGTAGGGGGAGGCAAAATGTAGATGCCCCCCCCCCCCCCCCCCCCCCCGGGCCAGCTTGGCCCAGAGTGCCGATTTAGCCCCCTGCCTCCATGACAATCAGAGTGGGCCGGGATCGGGAAGTCGCTCGGAGGTAACTCAGCCCACTAAGACCGTCAAAGAGAGCCACAGGGGGACTGCTGTACATTATGGTCCCTGGCCTCCACGTGCCAGCGCTTCGTGGAGTTCCGAAGGAGTACAGCCTAACGCCTCGCTGGATGGCCCTTCGGAGATGTTTCGGCTCACGTTCACCACGGAGAGCCACAGAGACTAAGCAAGTGAAGTTCCCCGGCTTCCACTAGCCGACGCATAGTGGAATACCAGAAGAATGCAGCAATACCCCCGGAACAGAGAGCACGATGACAACAGAGATTACATCAACAGAACACAGGTGGAGCAGGGGAGGAGGTGGGGCGAGCACGCAGATAGCAGGCGATCAGCAGTAATGGCAAGAGCGAACAATGACCAATGCTATGACAGCTGACAGTCAGCTGGTAGGTTGCATCATTACGGGGTGTGACTGATTAGGCTTTGCCGATTAGCCCGGCGTTGACGTCCGTGCCTCGCCTGAAGTTGCTTCGGAGACTTCATATTTGATCTTTGCACAATGAAATTATGTAGAGCGGGCAAGTGGGATCAAGCCACAAGTGAGATCCAGCTGCTCAAGACATTCTAAAGCCAGGCGTGAACTGCCCTGATGTACTTAGAACTGCCCACTTGTCATCAGATCACCCATGACATGTCAACTCTGGTACTAGCTTAAAGGGCAATGAAAGGAACAGCTCCCTCCTACCTCCAGGCCATGGTCAAGCCCTACACCCCCTCCCGACCACTACGCTCTGCTACTCTACCTTGGGGTGATTGGCTGCCCCGTCACTCCGAGGCCCCTGCGGTCGATCGACACGGTCATGGCTCTTCTCTGTCCTGGCCCCACAGGGGTGGAACGAACTGCCCACTGACGTCAGGACAGCAGAGTCGCTGCATCTTTCGCCGCAGGCTCAAAACTCACCTCTTCAAGATGTACTACCAGGATCCTCCCTCCTAAGCACCTATTATTCATATTTTGCTACTTTAGCACTAGATTATGCTCTTAGTCACATGTTTAGAAAGGAGATGCACTTGTGAGTACTAATGAGTAGTCAGTCGCATAATAGCTGCGTTTACATGCATACTTTAATCTGATTTAATTCAATCTGATTGAAGATTTCGGGGAAACTTTACCTGGGAGGTGATCTGATACACTGAGGGGCGAATTCACTAAAGCAAATTGCGCCCGCTAATTGCACCATTATATTGCGCGTCAGTTGCGCCAGCTATGTGCTCCGTTTTAAAAACCTATTCACTAAAGACATTGCGCTAATAATATCCCAGCGCAAACACGCCCATTCGGTGTTTGCGGCTGAGTGCAATTTGCTGCTGATATAGGAAATGACTATAAATACTGCGCATGCAGCGCAAACAACTCGTATGCATATCATTGGACGATGGCAGACAGAAAGAGAAAAATACGATTCTCAGACCGCGAACTTGAAGTCCTCACGGACGAGGTTCAAAAGCATGCCTCACAGCTTTCCACCAAAAATATGACGGCTACAGCCAAAAATCATATTTGGGGTTTAATTTCCCAATCAGTCAGTGCCATTTGTGTGTGTAAACGCGGAAGACTGCAAACGGAGGTGGAATTATTTGAAAAGACGAACAAAGGAAAAATTGTCATTTTATGTTATGCAAGTTGCAGCACGATGATCTGGCATACTTTTGGGGGAGTGTATAACATTGCCCCACCGGTACGATCTAGGCATCTAAACGGCTTTTCAGGATTCCAAATGTGCACTCAATCACACCGCGCGTCCTGATGTGAGCCCGGTTGTACGCCGCCTCTCCAACGTTGGAAGGATTACGCACGGGAGTCATCATCCATGGCTGAAGATGATACCTGCCGTCACCTATGATACAAAAGCAAAATATTTTCAAGACCATTCAAATAAAAAAAATATTGTGTAGGCTATGTTTTTATTTATTTATACCTATATCGGCCACCAGCAGTTCAATGAACATCTATAGGGAATGCGCAGTTTCGCGTATAGACTATTATACGCACAGTTTCGTGCTATGTAGGCTATTATAAATAAGTATTATTCATTGGGGGAACTTGGACTCGCTGGGGACGGGTGGAGAGACGCATAGTCAACTGAGCCTCCCCAGACGCGACTTCATCCTCCAGTTGGCTGAAGAGCTGCGCGCTCTGGTGTCCAAACAGCTACCGCTGTGGTTCTAGTGTTAAATCAAAAAGTGACCTTCTTCTAAATATTCTCTCACGAACAACATGCCTGGCATTGCGATGCCGAATTCGCCTCGCAACAATCACTGCTGACATGATCAGTGGACAGGCTGGCCGCGACACACCCCTTGCGCTTAAATACCACCACGTTTCTGAAAACGGTATTAATTTCACTTTAACTGCGTGAGGCAATTTGCGCCGATCTTTGTGAATTGGGCGGGTTTTGCAATAATGTTCATTTGCATAGAAAGGGGAACATTCTCCGCCCATATTACCTAATTTAAATATGAGCTAATAACACCGGCGCAGAGAAACGCAATGACGAACGCAACGCAGTTAACACCGTATTTCACCCTTTGCGAGGGCTTTGTGAATAGCAAACATAATTTTTGACTTATTTGCACAGGCTTTGCGTCAGGAAAAGCTGCGCAATCCTTTAGTGAATTCGCCCCTGAGGTGTTTATATGCACCAATGCATGTAATCAGAAAAGCTGCGTGACATGCACACGCAGGCAGGAGTGAGGGAGTTACTATGGTTACGGAAACACAAGTCAAAACTTTGCTAGTGGATATCTATCGTCTGTTATTGTGGTGCTCTTGAAGTGACATGAAGTGACATGAAGCTTGATAACAACGGACTCTCCTACTGGACGCTTTGTGGTCGTTATTCCTTATTTTCCTGCCGCTTCCCTCCCTACCAGCTCCCCCCACCCCCCTACAGCCTCCCCCTCCCTACCAGCTCCCCCCACCCCCCTACAGCCTCCCCCTCCCTACCAGCTCCCCCCACCCCCCTACAGCCTCCCCCTCCCTACCAGCTCCCCCCACCCCCCTACAGCCTCCGCCACAACACTGTTGTTCTCAGTTTGTTTTCTTTTAAAAACTGTAAATGCGAGGAACCTGCTGTAAAGCATCTGACTGCCTCTTTTTCTTTTGCTGCTCCGCTTAATATGCTCCATTTTACACGTTCGGTTCTTTGTCAAGATCAAACAGATTGAACCAATTGACCTTGTGACCTGCACCTGTGTGATCGGTCTCAAGTTCACAAACTTTAATAGTGCCCTCTATAGACTAGTTTTATAACCTACTCATTTATCTAAAGGTAGCATACATTCCCACCCATTAGATTAAAGAGTAGCTATAGAAAATATGTAGCCCACACACAAGCTTCTCTCTTTTTTTAAAAGACGTGGGCCCCTATAAACTGTTCAAAATATTAATGTTTTTTTTTAATGTTTTTGTAAGAAATCTCACCCTAAATTTCTATCGATGTCCCTGCAAAAAGAAATGGAAAGGGCCCCTTGAGGTCTTAGGCCCCTGGGCATTGGCCCGGTAGGCCCGTTCGGTAATATGTTATTTGCTGTAATGTAATGTAATGTCAATGCCAGGTGTGAACAGGGACTCCAGCAGTAAACTGCCTGTTCACTAAGGGTGAACAACGAGTTCAGATATGACCTCGGTTGAACAATAAAGTAGGCTACAACCTGTCTCTCTAGAGGGCTGTCATTATACTGCGCAGACACACAAGAAACAGCAGCTGCAAAAACATCATTTCTGGACAGAAAGACAGAAAAGGACTTGGGGGAGTATTTTTAGCTGGTCACTGGATAAACGGGAGAGATAGATGAACGAGAGACATATCAGAGAGAGGGGGGGGGGAGTCACATGGCGTTCCGCCCGACATTCACGTCTAGAGGCGCAGCGTGAGAGTCAGAGTGAAGTCACGTCTCTGCTTTTACAGACGAGTCTCTGGAGGAATGACGTCAAACAGCCGTTCGTGTCGCCCGCTGTGCCGCGCGCGCTCGATTAAGCCGCTCCTCTCCTCGCGACCGCTGGCCGAGAGAGAGAAATGCGAACGTTATGCTCCTCAATTACAGTCGTCTAACAAGAGCCGCGTGAACGCTGTGTTTTCTGACGGGGAAACGTCGGAGCTGGAGAGGTCACTGATACCACCGCCGCAGAAACCCCAGTCCT
Organism: Borostomias antarcticus; assembly: GCF_949987555.1. Taxonomy (NCBI): domain Eukaryota; kingdom Metazoa; phylum Chordata; class Actinopteri; order Stomiiformes; family Stomiidae; genus Borostomias; species Borostomias antarcticus. The sequence goes on from NC_140250.1 coordinate 18,456,900, forward strand.
GTCAGGCTGGAAATTGCTCGCCATTTGACAATTTACATTTAATCACTGCACTCGCAAAAAAACAACAACATCAAACCGCAGGTAGCCTACACTGAATAAAGCAGAGAGATATGGAGACGTTGAAGAGGCCAGAGTTGTTGAGTGGTTTTAGTCATAATCCTCAGTGAGACGTAAACCTTCTTATTTGGGTGTTGGCTCAGCTGCTCAACGAAAACACTTCCATTACACAATAACAGGCGTCGATTTCCTCAGAGGACTGGCTTGAATTGAGGAAACATACTTTTTCCACCCCAGCTGTTTCGCCTGAGCCTCTAGATTATTAAAACAAAATAAAAGTGTTTGGACAAAATGTGAAGGGGAACGCGTTGTCTACCCTGGCCCCTGGAGGGCCCAGCATAATACCCCTTCCTGTGGTCATTACCCCAATCCCCTCGTGGATCTGTGGCCAGGAAGGAGGCGCGGTACTCACATTCGCTGTACTTCTGCAGCTGGGAGAACTCCGCCGGGCTCAGGCACACCCAGCTCCCGTCACCCATCCTGCCGGGCTCGCGGGGGGGATGTGTGTCTGCGGGGGGGTGGGGGGGGGGGGTCCGCGGTCGAGGTGGGCGTGGCCTCCTGGTTATCCCTGGGTCAGGTGTAGGCTGTAGTAGCTGAAGAAGCGGGCCGTCATCCCTGCCCCGTGCTGGTGTGCGGAGGAGGATGGAGGTGGAGGGGATGTGGAGGGGGGGGGGGGAGTAGAGGAGGGCTGATGGGAGGCAAGTGATGAAGGACTCGGATGTGGCAGGAGGGGGGGGGGGGGGGGGTCAGGACGATGGAAGGTGCCGGAGGGGGAGGTAGCTGAAGTGACCTGAGGGTGGATGTGCCGTTTATGGAAGTCGGGAAGTATTGGGGCGGAGTAAATGAGGCACTCTGGGAGATGTAGTTCCAGAAGCCGCTGTGGTCTTTGTGATGTCAGAGTGACAGGCCGCTCCTCTCTGCCGGTCAGTAGTACGTCCCAACAGGGCCCCTCAGGAGGTGTGAGGTAACGATGACCTGCGCTGACCTAGAGAGACAGGAAGAAGAGAGAGGAGTGGAGTAGGAGGAGAGACCAGCGGGGAGGCAAGAGAGAGAGAGGGGAGAGAGAAGGATAGAGAGATGGAGAACGGGGTGAGAAAGAAAGAAAAAAAAGCGAAAGGCTGGTCATTGATTTGTCTTAAATGCAACCGTGAAAAAAAAAAACATTCACGAAACATAACATACTGTAGACGCACAAACATGCTTTTCATTATTTTATTCTTCAAGTGGTATAAACTGCTCTATATCTGAACTGTACTGTGCATTAAAATGGAGGGGGAGGGTGGAGGATAAAGAATGTTTGAACCTGACATCTTAATCAGATCGTCACAGCGCAAGAACAGTAAACAGTTACTGTAAAGCTATACCCGGCTGTTGACTTTCAATCCGGAACACGTTCGCTATTGCTGAAGCAGGGCTGACGGCCCCGGGGCCCGACTAAAACACACGGCAGGAAACATGAAGGGCCATGAACAGACGACCCTTTCTGAACAGACCAGTCAGCTGAGCTGTGTACAGAGAGCATAAATCAATACGCTTTCTGTGTGGATGTCCTCAAAGGGAGTGAGGGGGGGTGGGGGGGGGGGGGTTAGAGGCAGTTGGGGAGGGAGGGAGGGAGGGAGGGAGGGTTGGAGGCAGTGAGGAGTGATGGAGGGAGGGTTGGAGGCATTGAGGAGTGATGGAGGGAGGGTTGGAGGCAGTGAGGAGTGATGGAGGGAGGGAGGCAGTGAGTGATGGAGGGAGGGAGGGAGGCAGTGAGTGATGGAGGGAGGGAGGGATGGAAGCAGTGAGGAGTGATGGAGGGTTGGAGGCAGTGAGTGGTGGATGGAGGGAGGGAGGGAGGGAGGGAGGGAGGGAGGGAGGGAGGGAGGGAGACAGTGAGGAGTGATGGAGGGAGGGAGGGATGGAGGCAGTCAGGGAGGGATGGAGGCAGTCAGGGAGGGAGGGAGGGGTGGAGGCAGTGAGTGATGGAGGGAGGGAGGGAGGGATGGAGGCAGTGAGTGATGGAGGGAGGGATGGAGGCAGTGAGTGATGGAGGGAGGGAGGGAGGGTTGGAGGCAGTGAATGATGGAGGGAGGGAGGGATGGAGGCAATGAGTGATGGAGGGAGGGAGGGATGGAGGCAGTGAGTGATGGAGGGAGGGAAGGATGGAGGCAGTGAGTGATGGAGGGAGGGAGGGATGGAGGCAGTGAGTGATGGAGGGAGGGAGGGAGGGATGTGAGGTGTAAAGCCAGCAGCTGTTAGCCAGGCCTGGAACAGAGAAGTGTTACTGAGGTGGTGGTGGTGGTTCTGCTGGTGACAGCGGTACGTAAAACATGTACCGCAACGATGGTCAAGTCTGAACGCCTTCAGGATCAGAGGGAGAGAGAGAGAGAGAGAGAGAGAGAGAGAGTGTGTGTCTGTGTGTGTGTCTCTGTGCGTGTGTGTGTCTCTGTGTGTGTGTGTGTGTGTGTGTGTGTGTGTGTGTCTGTGTGTGTGTGTGTAGGTGTGTGAATGTGTGAGAGAGAGAGAGAGAGAGAGACAGAGCGACAGAGAGAGAGAGAGAGAGAGAGAAAGAGAGAAAGAGAGAGAGTCAGGTGAGGTTGGTAAGGTAGCTATAGTATCGACTAACTGGGGTCGGATGGTAGGATGAGATCTCTCTCTCTCTCTCTCTCTCTCTCTCTCTCACACACACACCCACACACACAGAGACACACACACACACACACACACACACACACACAGAGACACACACACACACAGAGACACACACAGAGACACACACACAGAGACACACACACACAGATGGAGGGCACTTCCTGTACACTGAGGTAACCTCTACTGTATTCTCAGTAGCACTCTGCACAGCTTAGCAGATGGGCTGCACGCGGTTCAGAGTGTGTCTGAGCTCCGTTCACTTTGTCCAATTCTCAGAAAAGCATTTGAGTCAGGGGCGGGCGGGCGGGCTGCCTGAGTGTGTGTGTGTGTGTGTGTGTGTGTGTGGGGGGGTGTGTGTGTGAGTGTGTGTGTGTGTGATATTTCAGAGAGAGGGAGAGAGGGGGAGAGACAGGGTGTTTAATTGGGTTGTTTCTCATCTCTCTCTCAAGTCTCTCATGGTGAGAGAATTGTCGGCCCAGATCTTCAAAACACTTTCGCAGCATCACTTTCCAGACTTGCACTTCCTCCGTTTTTGGGACACCTAACGTGACTTGCACGTTTACCGATACCAGAAATAATGGCTATTATTTCTGTCGGTCTCCCATAACTCAGAAGTGATGAGTGAAAATGTTTCCCAACAGTACAGCTCACTTTATATCATTTCTACAGAGATTCATCTCCCAGAAAATAAACTGATTTATATTCCTGTGAGAAAGTCCTGCGTAGGCCAGTGGAAATCTTACACGGTTCGAGTTCTCTTTCAGCTTAAGTTCTTATAATAAACAACTCATGACTTGGCTGCCCTTCTGGATTTGCCCAATAAAAACACAGAAAAAAAACAGTTCAAAACAAGCTGGGATCTGAGCAGTAGCTACTGGTCTTTCATGGTCCTCGTTCCCAGTCAGAACGCCAGCGTACCTGATAACCTCCACCGCCTCCGCGCTCCCCCTACCTTGTGAGGGAGCCGGAGAAGGCATGTCAGGGACCGGCGTGCCTGGAGACGGGGGACAGGGATGACATGGAAGGGTTGTCAAAGAGGCTGGGGGGAGGGGGGGGGTTGTGTGACAGAGAGAGAGAGAGAGAGAGAGAGAGAGAGAGAGAGGGAGAGAGAGGGAGAGAGAGAGAGAGAGAGAGAGAGGGAGAGAGAGGGAGAGATAACTAGAGCACGTGTGTGCATGTGTGTGCGTATGTGTATGCGTGTTTGTGTGTGCGTGTATGTGTGTGTGTGTGTACTGTATGTATGTGTGCGCGTATATGTGTGTGTGTGTTTGTGCGCGTATGTACTGTATGTGTGTGCCCGTATATGTGTGTGTGTGTGTGTGTGCGTATGTATGTGTGCGCGTATGTGTGTGTGTGCGCGTATGTACTGTATGTGTGTGTGTAGCAGATGACTTTCTGCTCACTCTGCGTTGTGTTGATTTTGGTCAATGAATGAGGTACACCGGGCTGAAGGTCGACTCAATGGAGTTTATTCTCCTTTCATTTTCACAAACATGGGGAAAGCAGATCAGTCAGTCTCTCTCTCATTCTTCAGCTTTGAGCCTACGCGCTCACTGACCAAATATGCAATATATAAACTGTACTAGCCTAAGATAAATAGCTAGCTAGTGATTCAACCAAACATATCTTTCACAAACATGGGGAAAGCAGATCACAGTCAGTCTCAATCTCTCTCATTCTTCTAAAAAAATAAGACACAATACACCATGAAATATTGTGTTAAGTATCGCCATACTTCAACCAGAGCACATTAAACATGAACCCACCCCACAAAATGAGTGCGCGCAAAACCCCACCGAAGCTAACCGTTAGCTAGCAACTACGTAAAACTAGCCAACCGCACACAGGCAATTCGATCTAAAATGAGAATTTTCAGATTATTCTACAACAGATTCATAAACACATTACATAAAGTTACAATTCGTGTGTCACTAAAGCATACATTCAAATTAAAGCTAAAAAATAATGAAATAAGAGAGAGCATTTGCAGACGTGACTCACTAGCTTTGAGCCTACGCGCTCACTGAAGCTGGACCAGGAGGTGTAACACCACATAAATTCCCCAGGGGAAACAAAGATAGGTTTGCTATAAACTAACAGAGTGGGAACCAATTAACAGAACACATTTTGGAGAAGTTCACTATAAAAATAAAGGTTTCAGAGAGAGTAAAGAAACAAAAGAAAATACATTTTAGCTTGGCTACATGTGCACGTATGTGTGTGTGTGTGCACGTGTGAGTGTGTGTGTGTGCGTATGCGTGCGTGTGAGTGTGTGTGTGTGCTAGCAGAAACATGCCGATCAACAGGATAGGGCCTCCCCTCTGTGCAGAGAGGGATTCTGTTTTGCTCATGTGTTGCCAGGCAACCATGACGTCACTGGAGTGCATGGCAAAGACACACACTCGACCGAGAGAGGAAAGGAGTGGGAGAGAGAGCTAGAACCTCGCATGAACGGATGTGTGTGTGTGTGTGTGTGTGACGGGAGTAGGAGGGGTGTGTGTGTGTGTGTGTGTGTGTGTAAAACGCTATATGTCAACAAAGCATACGTGGGTAGAGTAGACAATTATGAGCTGAAGAGAGAGGACACACACCTCTCTCTCTCTCTAGATAAACTCCTGCCTCTCTTTCGTCTTGGACGGGATCCAGAGAAACACAGACGCGGCTGGCCTCTGACCCCATGGCCAAACATGGGCTAGCGTGGAGCCCCTGCTCCTTCATCTAGAGGCTAGATTTACACATCTACTCTGCCTGTCCTCCGATAGGCTGGATGGACTCACCGCCGTCCTGCGTTGTCCAATCCGGTCCCGTACTGAGGAATAACATCAGTGTAGTTAAGAATCACAGAGCGTCACCTTTCTAAAATGACTGCCAAGATATTTTGGACTTCTCCGCAGCCTTTAGGGCGGTAAAAAGCACAGAGGGACAGTCGGATGGACTGAGGGAGAGGGGCCGAGCGTCCCCTCTCAGTGATCTGTAACGGGCTCCAATGAGTCACTCAGTCTGGTGGTGTTGTGAAAAACAGAGGGAGCGAGAGAGAGAGAGAGAGAGAGAGAGAGCGGCGAAGAGGAAGAGAAAGAGAGATTGAGAGAGAGAGAAAGAGGGAATATCCACAACTCTATAGTTCGTTATCATGTATCCAAAGAGAATCTGTTTGAGCCTGGGGTCAGGCTACAGCATGTAACCCTATAGCCACTCGTTGGGTACTGTATATTCTTCCCTGCTCTATTGTCCGCGTGCTTTTACTGTTACGATGCGTGCGATATCCCAGGGTGCATTCTGGTTGGCAGGAAGCTGTGGTGGTGGCCAGGATCCTCTCCTCAGGAAGACGCTGTGGAAGGCTTGATAACAACCACACACAACGTCTAGCTGTCAGCCAGTACCCAGCTGCATCAACATAGATCAGCTATTTGCGCTGTATGTACACTGGGTACCATATAGAACCCTATGCTTCCAAATGGAACCCTTCTCAGCTCCAGAAGCTGCAGTTTGGAACCCTTAAGGGACCTAACGGTCTGAAAAGGGTTCAATATTCACTTTTATCCCACCCTTCTATTGCTACAAACGGTAGCCTATAGCAAGCACTGTGTACACAATATACTTGATCTCCTCACGATGACAGCGGCAGGCTATCAGCTGACAGCTAGGCATCGGTTCTTAACTGACGGACAAACGGGGGACTGCAGGAGCTGCATCCTGACCTCAAGATCCCTCTCTCCTCGACTGACGCAGAGCGGACGTGACAGTGACGAGCGGAGGTCACTCCAGGCGGTAGGTGGTCCCGGTGGCCAGAGCATCCTGACCAGTGACCGAAAGATCGCCAGTTAAATACAGTGCAGTTAATAACACCCACACTAGCTCAAGAAACATTGGTTTGGATAAAAGCATAAAAAATTCTAATCGATGTCTTTTTTCGGAAGCGCACTTCCACAGATTCCGCATTGTAGGCCTAGCCTAATTTAAATGAGTTGAGAAAACTGCTGCGTCTGCAAAACCTTTCAACTCAAACAAAAGGGCGCCATGGAAACAAGGCCTACTCAGAGGGGGGGAAGAAAGAAAGAAAAAAGCACAGAAAAAGCGAATGACTGAGGTCCATTTGTCTGGAGGACAGCCGACGGTTTCAGACAGCGCAGCAGCTTCAGCTGAACACTCCGTTCTGCAAGCCGCTGGATCACAGATCGCGCTCTCAACAACCGCAGTCACAGACCACTTCGTGCACACTGGCCATAGACAGAACACAGAGACATCTCCAAATGAACAAACGTGTTTGTTGAGCTCATATGACAGGATCTTTGTAGTTTTCGTTCCCTGTGCCACGGAGCTTCGACTGCACGTTGCTGCCAGTCTAGAGAGCTAAACGCGCTGAGCTGTAGGCTACACAGCTGAAGAGAATTGCTTTCAAAGGGTTCGGTGAATGTGTCATATGGGTAATGTTGTCTAATCTATTGCGACACAGCCACCCCAGTCTTCAAACAGTTCTTTTATCAGGAATGTCATCGGCTAACTCGCCCCCGTTTTTTCCAATAGACATGAGCGCACACCTGCGATAAACCTCAACCACTGTCTGATACGCCTGCTGTCCGGGTGGATTGACACGTAGGCTACACACCTGCATCACTCACTGCTCATTTGGCTGTTACCTCGTCGTTTGTCTGAGATTTGCATTCATCTTTGGCTATGCGCTTCTCCATCCCTGTGTGTGTGTGTGTGTGTGTGTGTGTGTGTGTGTGTGTGTGTGTGTGTGTGTGTGCGTGCGTGCGTGCACGCGCGCTGAGCCATCACGGCTCACTCACATCCACTGTGAAAGCCTAGAGTGTGTAGGGCTATATATTGTCGTCGTCATCATATTCCCCACCAATCGTAAAGCCAAGCACATATTTTCTAACCATTTAATTAATCAATCTAAGATCAGCCGAGATATGCACAAACACACGCGCACGCACACACACACACACGCGCCGACGTCAGCGAATCAAGCCCATTGAGGTGTGGGCTTTAAGGTGGTAACACTAATAGTCGCACTCTGGCACTCTGCGATAGCTCATTACCTCCACCACTTGTGTGCTGATGAACGGAGAGACTCCGGGGTCATGCTGGGAGCGGGACTCCCGCTGAGGACGTGCTCTGATGGGCTCACAGACTCCGCGGCCCGGGGACGGGGTCGCACTGGGAGAACAGCATCGTCTCAACATCAAACAACCCGGCGACAACTCAACTCTCGTCTCTCTGTCTGTCTGCCCCGCGCTGCGTTTGCCCGCCGTTAACCGAGCACTTCTTTGTACACGCGTCTTGTAGACGTGACAAATAAACATTAATCAAGTCCGTAAACGTCATGTGACGTCCGTGAATCGTTGAATCCTGACTGCAGTGAGGTGTCGTTAATCAGGCACGCCACGTTAACAACAAGATCTGTCGTAGGACATTGATCTCACCAGAAGATTGGACTTCACGTGTCATTCTTGCACTATGTCAACAGACCTAGATAAATTCATCATAGGTGCAAGTCTACTTGCCCCCCCCAAAAAAAAGAAAAGCAATCGGAAACGGAACCGGAGGTGACACACGAGCGGGATAAAATGCTGGACCCGGATGTTAAGCTCTTGTCACTCCCGTATCTCAGCTGTGTGACACAAGCTATGTTAAACATGTTTTACATACAAGAACGCCTGCGTTACTGGACAGGCTTAGGTAGACAGGGAGGAGGAGGATGAGGAGGAGGGAGGAGGAGGAGGGAGGAGGAGGAGGAGGAGGAGGAGGAGGGAGGACAGGCCAAAAGTAAAACCTTGATTTATGTTGGTTTGGTGAAAGAACCGGGACATGGTCAACTTTAAGAGCTTTGGACTGAGAAAGCTTGAAGTGTGCCCATAAAAGGACTTTTGCCATGATTGGTTGGCTCTATAGGATTCGGGAACAGCAAAACACACACACACACACACACACGTACGCATGCATGCACGCACGCACACGCACACACAATCCCTCTTTCTCTCACACCTTTCACCTCTCGTATCGCAACTTAATCTTCTTTCTAAATCTGGTCATTCTTAGCAATAACCTTGTGACCCCACTTCACAAAGGAGAGGAGAACAGGAGAAGAGAGGAGAAGAGAGGAGAGAAGAGGTGAACAGAGGAGAAGAGAGGGGAGGAGAGGACAGCAGAGGAGAAGACAGGGGAGGAGAAGAGCAGAGGAGTGGATTGAAGAGGAGAGGAGAGGACAGGAGACCAGAGGAGAGAGGAGAGGAGTGCAGAGGAGAGGAGTGAACAAGGAAAGGGAGGAGAGGAGAAGAGAGCAGAGGAGAGGAGAATAGGAGAGCAGAGGAGGAGAGGAGAAGAGAGCAGAGGAGAATAGGAAAGCAGAGGAGGAGAGGAGAAGAGAGCAGAGGAGAAGAGAATAGGAGAGCAGAGGACGAGAGGAGAAGAGAGGAGAGGAGAGCAGAGGAGGAGAGGAGGGCAGAGCTGAGCTGGGCAGAGCGGAGACCAGCCTGTCCAGACCAGCAGGGCCCTCTCCTCTCTCCTGGGGATGCAGGTTCACAAATACCACACGTATTTATGGAAGGGCTGGGTGTCATGGCAACAAGAGGATTGATATTTGAGACTGTACCTTACTGTACTATACTATACCATATTATACTACAGTATAACATACTGTATTATACTATACTAGTACTCTTCTATACCATACTGTACTATGCTGTACTCCAGTATACCAATACTATATTGTTCTATACAATTCTAGCATGCTATACTATACAGTACTACACTACACTATACCATACTATGCAGTACTATGCCATACTATTGTGTACTATTTCATACTATACTGTTTTAGAAGCCAATTAGGCTACATACACACATCTTACAATAGGTTCCTAATTATCTGACATATCTCATTACATGGTGTTCCTAGTCATCACCAAAGGAAACCGGAAGGCTGTTTTTAATGACTGTGCCTGTTACGGCTCGCATGCCCTCGCCTCCACAACCGTCTCCCTCTCTCCCCTCTGGGCCCGCTGCGCGCTCGGGGCGTCCTACGCGCTCTACCGCACGTCGCATCAGCCCGGGCATACAACGCTCTGGCTCTCCGGAGTTTCCCCCCACTGCCGGGCGTTCCCCGTCTCCGGCCAGCTCCGCGGACTCGGCAGTCTCCTCCCTCTCCGGTGACGAAGAATCGGATCCCGACATGCCCAGCACATCGGCCCGTGCGCAAAGACAAGAACGGCGCGCTCGTCTCCGACGATGACGCTGGCGCGGCTCTACTCACCGGTTTCCAATTATCATCACCACACCTGTCCCTCGTTCTGCAATCACCTTCAACCTCTACAAGAACCTGGTCTACACTCCACTCATCGCCAGATCTTACCATAATACTCTTGTGGTAAAGTATAGCCTAGCCTACAATCTCCTTACCCGTATTTTGTAGTGTTTTTTCCCGTTCCCCGTTTGTGATTACTCTCACTCACCCTGCCTCCCCTCCTCATCTCTCCAGTTCCTGCCTGACCCACGTCTGTACGATTACCCCGCTCCTGCCTGACCACCGCCTGTACGACCCCGCTCCTGCCTGACCATCGCCTGTACGACAACCCCGCTCCTGCCTGAACATCGCCTGTACGACAACGCTCCTGCCTGACCATCGCCTGTACGACAACCCCGCTCCTGCCTGAACATCGCCTGTACGACAACCCCGCTCCTGCCTGACCATCGCCTGTACGACAACCCCGCTCCTGCCTGACCATCGCCTGTACGACAACCCCGCTCCTGCCTGACCATCGCCTGTACGACTACCACGCTCCTGCCTGACCATCGGCTGTACGACTACCACATCCCCCTTTTTTTGATCTTATTAAATCGCCCCTCCGGGCTTTACCGTTCCTTGCCTCCTCCTTTCCTGTTGCGCCTGGGTCCCAAAACCAAACCCTCACAGTAAGATCTGGCCAGTTTGGACCCAGCCAACATGGAGGAGAGACCTGCACCTCCCGGACTACTCCAAGCCCTCCCACGGACCCAAGCTGAGCAACTGCAGCAGGTATCCGCCCAACAGCACGCCCAGGACGAGCGACTGAGGGGCCTCGCTACTCTGGTCTGCACCCTGTCCGACCAGGTCACCGCGGTCAGTGCCCGCCTGGCTCCGTTCCTGAACCCCACCGCTCCACCAAACCGGGAGCCCCATCTCGCCTCCCCGGCCCTCTACGACGGGACGTTCACCCTCTGCCGGGAGTTCCTCATGCAGTGTGAGTACGTGTTTGACCTCCAGCCAAGCATGTACTCCACTGCGTCGGCTCGGATAGCCTACATTGCCAACCTGACCACGGGACGGGCTCGCCGTTGGGTCATGGCGGGTCGCGAGGGCGCAGCTGCCTACATGCAGGACTACACTGCCTTCGTGGCAGAATTCAGGACTGTGTTCGACCACGACGTCCACGGACAGGACGCGGACGCTGCTCTCTCCGCCCTCACCCAGGGTTCCAGCTCAGTAGCGGACTACGCCACGGAGTTCCGCATCCTCGCTGCCTGTTGCTCCTGGAACGAGTCTGCCCTATACAGCGCCTTCCGACGGGGTCTGGGGGACGCCATGAAGGACAGCCTGGCTGGAGGAGACAGACCAGCGACCCTGAACCAACTCGTCTCCCTCTCCATAGCCATAGACGAGCGCCACCGGGAACGCAGGCGCGAGCGGGCGCACCAACACCACAGCGCACCCAGACCGTCTCCGCCTCCCTCTGCCGGTCTCTCTCGGCCTGCCCCGGCCTCCCTCGCCCCCCCAAACACCGCTGGAGAGGAACCCATGCAACTGGGTTGGACCCGACTGACCCCTGCAGAGCGTGAGCACCGGGAACAGAACGGACTATGCATATACTGCGCTAGCCCAGCGCACGCCGTCGACTCCTGTTCCTCTGCACCTCCCAGGGCGGCAAAAAGAGTAGGCTCACTCGCCAGGGGGTACCGAGTAAGCCGGCTCATCCATCCTCTATCCCGGACCCGTGCCGCCAGGTTCACTGTCACCCTCGCCTGGCAGGGGCACACGCTCTCCGTCCCTGTCCTCATCGACTCCGGTGCCGACGAGAACTTCGTGGACGTCAGGTTCGCCCACAAAGCGGCGCTCCCTCTCTCCCCTCTGGAGAGGCCCCTCTCGGCTTTCGCCCTGGATGGCCATCCCATGGGTCCCATCACGCACCGGACCCTGCCCCTCACTCTCACAGTCTCGGGTAACCACGTGGAGAACGTCCGCCCCTTCGTCATCCACTCTCCCGACGCTCCGTTCATCTTAGGGAGGCCCTGGCTGGAACTCCATACCCCTCATGTCTGCTGGAGCTCGGGGCGCATCCTCAGCTGGAGCACCACCTGCCACGCCCGCTGCCTCCGAGCTGCTCAGACCTCCACTCGGGTTGACCGGCCCCGTCCCGCTCCTCCTGACCTCTCCACGGTCCCTTTGATGTACCACGACCTCGGGGAGGCCTTCAGTAAGGAGCGCGCCCGCACACTTCCCCCTCATCGACCCTACGACTGCGCCATCGAGCTCCACCCTGGCGCCCCTCTCCCAGCCAGTCGTCTCTACAACCTCTCCCTCCCGGAGAAAGCTGCCATGGACACCTACATCTCCGAGTGCTTGGCCGAGGGCCTCATCCGACCATCTCGTTCCCAGGTGGCAGCGGGGTTCTTCTTTGTAAAGAAGAAGGGAGGAGACCTGAGGCCGTGCATCGACTACAGGCTGCTCAACAACATCACGGTGAAGAATAAATACCCACTCCCCCTCATGAGCTCCAATTTTGAACCCCTCACCGGTGCCACCATCTTCACCAAGTTGGACCTCAGAAACGCTTATCACCTGGTGCGTATCCGTGAGGGGGACGAATGGAAGACCGCCTTCAAGACCTCCCGTGGCCACTACGAATACCTCGTCATGCCCTTCGGCCTCACCAACGCCCCCGCCGTCTTCCAGGCCCTGATGAACGACGTGCTCAGGGACATGCTGGACGTATTTGTGGTTCTCTACCTGGACGACATCCTTGTGTTCTCCAGGAGCGCTGAGGAGCACGTCCAACACGTCCGCATGGTAATCCAGCGTCTCCGGGAGAACCGCCTATACATCAAGGCGGAGAAGTGCACCTTTCACTCCGCGTCAGTGGAGTTCCTGGGGCTCATTGTGGAGGGAGGCCTGACGCGACCCGACCCCCGCAAAATCAAGACCGTGGTCGAATGGCCTCAACCCTCTACCCGGAGGCAACTCCAGAGCTTCCTTGGCTTCGCTAACTTTTACCGCCGTTTCATACGGGACTACAGCCGGGTAGCAGCTCCCCTCACCCACCTCACCTCATCCCTGCGTCCGTTCATCTGGACACCGGCTGCCAGCGCCGCCTTCTCTGCGCTCAAGGAGCGCTTCACCACCGCTCCGGTCCTTCTCCATCCTGACCCCTCCAGGCAGTTCGTGGTCGAGGTTGACGCATCGGACACCGGCATCGGTGCTGTTCTGTCCCAGCGGTCAGTGGAGGACCAGAAGTTGCACCCCTGTGCCTTCCTCTCCCGCCGGTTCACCCCGGCTGAGGTGAATTACGACATCGGGAACAGGGAGTTGTTGGCGGTGGTGGGGGCCTTGGAGGAGTGGCGCCATTGGCTTGAGGGCGCGGAACACACCACCCTCGTCTGGTCGGACCACAAGAACCTGACCTTCATCCGGGCGGCCAAGCGCCTCAACTCCCGCCAGGCGCGGTGGTCGCAGTTCCTAGGGAGGTTCGACTTTACCCTCACCTTCCGGCCCGGCTCCCGCAACGCCAAGGCCGACGCGCTGTCCCGCCTCCACGCGCCCGAGGCGCCCCCCGCGGAGCCTGAGACCATCCTGCCGACCTCGCGTGTCGTAGGGGTGATCACTATGAACATTGAGGCGGTGGTGAGGCAGGCCCAACGCGCCCAACCCAGTCCGGCCAACGTTCCTCCTCGCCGGCTCTTCGTGCCGGACTCGGTCCGGTCCCGGGTGCTCCAGTGGGGCCATGCCAGCCGGTTTGCGTGCCATCCCGGGGTTCACCGCACCCTCTCCTTCCTGAGCCGACGGTTCTGGTGGCCCTCCATGAGGTCCGACGTCCGGGAGTTTGTGGTCGCCTGTCCCGTCTGCTCCCGCAGCAAGGCGTCCCACCAGCCCCCGGCTGGCCTCCTGCGTCCTCTCCCGGTCCCCAGCCGTCCCTGGTCCCACATCGCCCTGGACTTCATCACCGGTCTTCCCCCCTCCAGGGGCAACACGGTCATCCTCACCGTGGTGGACCGGTTCTCCAAGGCGGTCCATCTGGTGGCGCTCCCCAAGCTCCCGTCCTCTGCGGAGACAGCTGAGCTCCTCGTCCAGCATGTCTACCGGCTCCACGGTCTCCCCGGAGACATTGTCTCGGACCGTGGGCCTCAATTCACCTCCCAAGTCTGGAGGGCCTTCTGCAAGGAGATAGGCGCCACCATCAGCCTCTCCTCTGGCTACCACCCGCAGACCAACGGCCAGGCCGAACGGGCCAACCAGAGCCTGGAGTCCGCTCTCCGCTGTGTGTCGGCTCTCCACCCCACCTCCTGGAGCAAGGACCTGCCCTGGGTCGAATACTCCCTCAATGCCCTGACCAGCGCTGCCACTGGCAGGTCTCCGTTCGAGTCATCCCTCGGGTACCAGCCCCCGCTGTTCTCTCTCCAGGAGTCGGAGGCCTCCGTCCCCTCCGTCCAGGCCCACCTCAGCCGCTGTCGCCGTGTCTGGAGGGAGGTCCGCAGGGCTCTGCTCCGCTCCAACGAGTGCTCCTGCCGCGGTGCCAACCGCCGCCGCACTCCTGCTCCGGCGTATCGGCCCGGTCAACGTGTCTACCTCTCCACTGCTGATCTTCCGCTCCAGGTCCCCTCCAAGAAGCTGGCTCCGCGCTTCGTTGGGCCCTTCGAGATCGACCGTGTCCTGAACCCGGCTGCGGTACGTCTTAAGCTCCCTGCTTCCAT
>NC_140250.1:18476536-18494036 GCF_949987555.1 Borostomias antarcticus
GTACTGTGAATGTGAGCTAAAAGCAGAGGAGAATGGATCCCCTGAGAAATGAAGAGTGCATCAGTTACTCTCTCTTTCTCCCCCTATGCATTTATCCCTAGCTGCTACCAATGACCCTAGTTCTGATACCCGTTGGAGCACTACAGACACCGTGGGAGATATTTTGGTTTGATGATATGAGATAGGCCTGCCGATCAAGTGTATAGGTCTCATGTTTCAAGGGGCACCGAGTAGTAGTGTCTTGTTTGTTTCCTTGCAAGGCGGCTTGTATCACTATTGGAGTTCAGCCTGTGCCTCCATGTCACACTGGACAGGGACAGTTGTGGAAAAGTGCATCATGGTGGCCTGAGGACTACCACTGTGTACTAGGCCACAGTATGTCTGACTGCAGGGCTGCCTGTTCGATGGGGTGAAAAGCAACACGGCCGTCCCCCAAGGAGCAGTCCTCCCTCCCTTGCTGTTCACCCTCTACACCTCCGGCTTCAGCCACAAGTCTGGAGCGTGCCGTCTCCAGACGTTCTCAGACAACTGCCCCATTGTGGGCTTCATCAGGGCAGACGATGAGCGGGAGTACAGTCATACATGGGGATGACACTGATAGACTGTTACTACAGACAGTAAATTGCCAGTTTGGGAACATTAAATGTCTAGCTGCGTACCAAGGACTGGGATGAGGAACTGATTAGTACTATTAGGATACTGTAAGGACAAGTGATGATAAGATCGCATATAGTGCACCTGCTTTTCCAATTATTGGTCCCCAATGGTGACCGGTATCTGCTTCAGTTTCTCAATGTGTGGAAGCTCAGCTCTTGGCAGATGTGGTCCATTGACATTGGCCTGTACCACTATGCCATTGAAGTACCCTTTCCAGTGAGTTTGCTCAAGTCTATAGATATTGTCATTACATTACAGTCATTTAGCCGACACTTCTATCCAAAGCAACTTACAATAATTGCATTTAAAGTAAGTAGCCTCGTCAGTGTACGACTGCACTACTTGCCAGAGCTCTCCTTTGTGACTAAGAGCATAATCTGGTGCTAAAGCCAAAGTGCAAGAGCAGCAGAATCTAAATCCAATAGGTGATAAAGAGGAAGGATCCTGCTAGTACTTCTTGAAGAATTGAGTTTTCAGCCTGCGGCGAAAGATGGGCAGCGACTCTGCTGTGTTGACATCAGTAGGCAGTTCATTCCACCACTGCAGAGCCTGGACAGAGAAGAGCTGTGACCGGGTTGATCAACCGCAGGGGCATCGATGTAAAAGGGCAACCAGTCACCCCGAGGTAGCAGAGCGTAGTGGTCGGGAGCGGATTTAGGGCTTGACCATGTCCTGGAGGTAGGAGGGAGCTGTTTCTTTCATTGCCTCGGCTAGTACCAGAGTTTTAAACTGGATGCGAGTATTATCAGAATCCTCCCTCTTAAGTGTGTTGTATTTTTAGTTTGCTATTCTTGCACTTTGCCATTAGCACTGGATTAAGCTCTTAGTCACTTGTTCAGAAAGGAGATGCACTTCTAGTATCAGTAGTAGTACACTGACTACCTAATTATTGCAATTATTGTAAGTCACTTTGGATAAAAGCATCTGCTAAATGATTGTAATGCAAATGTCTGAGTTGCTACAGGGAGCCAGTGTAGACAATGGAGTAGAGAAGTTGTGTGAGAGAATTTGGGGTGGTTAAACACCAGGCGAGCAGCAGCTTTCTGGACAAGCTCCAGAGATTTAACGTCTGACCCCGGGGCCCCAGCGAGGAGGGAGTTGCAGTAGTCCAGGCGGGAGATGACGACAGCTTGGCTGAGCACCTGTGACATTTCGTCAGCGAGGAAAGGGCGAATCCTCCTGATGTTGTAGAGCAGGAATCTGGAAGAGAGTGTAACAGATGTGATATGTGCCGAGAACAACAGCCGGTCACCCAGGGTCCCACACAGATTCCTCACAGTCTGAGTCGGCGCCACCACTGTGTCGTCAATGGCGATGGTACCCGGGAGGAGAAGCAGCTCAGTCTTGTCCGGGTTGGTGGTGTGTCACCATCCACTCCGAGATGTCAGCCAAGCACGCAATCACGCATGCCTCCACTTGTGTGTCAGAAAGGGGAAATGAGCTGTAGTTGATCTGGTATGGAGATATGAGCACTACATTCACTCACATCAGATGGATGGAATGACCAGGGAGTCACAGTCATCTCCCGTCTAAAGATTGATCTGATAGGAAGGCTGATCTATGATCTTGTTGAAATTGGTTGACTTGGCCCTCCAAACCTCCCCCTCAATGCAGTTTTAAAAACGAAAATGTATTAGTGTGTGGATGTAGCCTAGATGGTGATAAAAAAAATTGTAAAAAGTAATGCTATAACTCATACTTACACTATATTTAGTTAATTGAATTCCATAATACAATTATTTGAAATGTGATGTAAACATGGTATTCATTGTTTAGGTAGAGGAGACTTTTGTGTTACATCTTTCATGAAAACAGAAGAACCTGTACATCTCATGTACTGTGGTCACTGTGTTGTCACTGCCAGCAATATAGTACAAGAGTAAAGATGGTAATTATAACAACTTTTCAGAAAAACATAGAGTGAGTTATATTCCCACCAATATTCAGAGAGAAAGGCTCAACGATAAGAGAGAACCATCAGTTTGAAGCAGAATGTCTTATTCTGTTCTATGTATAGTTTTGACAAGTGTGTTTTGGCATGGGGTTATAAGTGATAACACACAGAACACTACCAAAGCTGCAATGCTGTCACATATATCTAGCACTAGGGGTTTATACCTTGCCAAAAATAACTAGGAGCATTATTATTCCCCCAGATGGCAACGGTGACCCAAATTTGGGGTCCTGGTTCACTGACTATTAGGAGGCTCAGGTCCTTTGATGTGTGTAGCAGGCTGCTGAGGATGTTCTACCAGTCTGTGGTAGTAGAGCCCACTGCTCTTTGCCGTGGCCTGCTGGGGAGACAACACCAGGTCTGGGGAGACAAACAAACTGAACAAGCTGGTGAGGAAGATCAGCTCTGTTGTGGGGCAACAACTGGACAGTCTGGAGGCTGTGGTGGAGAGGAGGATGAGGGACAAACTGAGTCCATCCTGGACAACCCCTCCCATCCCCTCCATGACGAGCTGTGGCAGATGGGGAGCACCTTCAGCCACAGGCTCCTCCCACCCAGGTGCAATACGGAGCAGTTCAGACGTTCCTTTGTGCCAACGGCCATCAGACTGTATAACAGTGCCTGAGCGTTCTTGACTGTTGTGGACTATGCACATACTGTATGTATATAATATGAGTATTACTAGACATATGCATACAGTCTGGATGTACAGTATGTACACATTCTATACACATGCTGTAGGTAGGGATGTATATATTCCTTGTTCTACTTATGCTTATTGCTACTATATTATGCATTTCCAGCCTTTTGCTGTAATGTTTCTACTGCTTAGATGTCAAATTTCCTCCTACAGGGATCATTAGAGTTCATATCTATCTATTTATATAAACTATTGAAGTTTGACATGTACAGTACCTCCACATTGCAGTGGGCATGATGTGGGTCGTATGTGGGGATGGATTGTGGTGTCTTCGTTGAGGAATCAACACTTCTGACCCTTCAAGGGTTGATAAATTATTCCACAACACCAAATAAACACTGTACATCTGTTATCACTCCATTTTATCCCATCCAATCACCTTATCTGCTAGGCTTGACACCCGGTGGCGCAATCAGTAATTGACCATTTAGTCCATTATATGCCCGTCTCCCCCCAGAACATAGCAGACTGTATCAGGACTGGTGTGAGGTGATAGTTCAGTGTGTTTGTATCAGGACTGGTGTGAGGTAATAGTTCAGTGTGTTTGTATCAGGGCTGGTGTGAGGTAATAGTTCAGTGTGTTTGTATCAGGGCAGCCACACTAATTTTGAGCACAGCTACAGCTCCTTAAGCTGATGAGCAGGTAAGATAATTCTCTAGTAGGCAGTAAGATGATTCTCTATTCGGAGCAGTATTTCTATTGGCTGGCAGTATTTTATGTTAAAATTAGCCAAAGCATAAATTAATTGAAAATCCAACCCCGTCACGGTCTGTCCGGGACCACTGCGGATACCCGAGCCAAATATGAACGCTGTCAGGCTGAGGGTATCTGAGGAAAGTCCGGATAGAGGGACGGACGGACGGACGGACGGACGGACGGACGGACAGACAGGCAGACTTTTTTTTTATTTTATTTAATCTTTATTTAACCAGGCAGGCATTTAAGAACAAGTTCTTATTTACAAAGGTGGCCTGGCAAAAAGCAAAAAGCCTCTTGAGGGAAGGGGGTTAGGGGGGCACAGTCTGGCAGACAGACAGACAGACAGACAGACAGACAGACAGACAGACAGACAGACAGACAGACAGACACACAGACAGACAGACAGACAGACAGACAGACCGAGGGTAGCTCATTTATGTGTTAGATATCACTGAGCTGTGTACAGTAAATCAGTTCAATCCCCAATGCCTTTTTCTAAGTAGTATAGTTCTTATATGGTCTTGACTAGTATAGTTCTTGCATGGTTTCGACAACTCTTTAACAAAACTTCCAAATGATACAGCTGCTGTTAAACCAGGATGTGATGTAGCTTTAAGCAAAGGTGGGATTGGGTAATAGTGGCCTATTCCTCTTATCGAGCCCCTCAAATGACTCAGTGGTGAATCAGAGTGCACTCCAAGCAGCATCAAACAGCCATTTAAGAAGCAGACAAAATTAGCTAAAAACAGCTCTCCAGAGCTCCATTCCTCCAGAATCACTGATCAAAAACAGACTGTTTTAGTCTTTTTTTTTTTTAACCTGGATGAACAGGCACTGTGATGCAGTCATGCATCACGGTGAGTTGTTGTGGATGTGTGGGCGCCGGTTGGATTCTGTGGCCGATCACCTCTGGCTCTGTTAGCGTCTTGGTGACACCAGAGGGCTGTTTCTCAGAGAGGCGCAAAGTGGAAGTGTCACCACCCACACCAGCATGAGACCACCTGCCTCCGAACAACTTCAACTGACTTCAACAAGTGCAACGGACTTGTGTGGTGTGTGTTGGTTACAGTGAGTATTTCCTCGTCTGCCATTGTGCTGCTTTGACAGTGAGGAGACTGGGCCACGTCATATTATCTCACTTCCTGTCAAGATCCTGATCTTGTGTTTCGCGTAGTTTTTTCCAGTGTGTAATGTTCATGATTACAATCACAAACTGCACACCATGGCTCTGTCCCACGACCCACCCTTGCACCTCCTGCACTACGTGAGCGCCTACCCGCCAAGGGTGAAGGGTGCCCCATTTCTCATTGCGCGTTCGCAAGGGTGCACCCTGCACCGCCCGTGCTCCCTTTATGCCCCCTTCTCATGAGTCCGCATGGAGGCACACTTCGCTGAAGTGAATGGACCACTGTTAGTTACGTTCCACATGCTGGCAGAAGTGACAAAATGGCAGAGAAAAAAGCAATATTGAGGAGTGAGCGAAAACAACTGTTGTAGGCGTCTGGTTTTAGAATCATGCATTTGAACAAACAAAGCATCTATGTGATGTGTTATGCAGAAGTAATTTGTGTTATTAGCTGTGTTATGATGCAGAACTCATTTGTGTTATTAGCTGTGTTATGCTGCAGAACTCATTTGCATTGTTTTCAGTTTCGATGCAATGATGTCTGCTACGCTAACGATGCCCAACCAAGCGTAGGCTACCATATTAATGTTATACCACATTGTGTGAGATTTCATTCACTGTTACTGTATAGTGTCTATTTAACTATTGAGACCGACAGACGTTTAACTTCATCAAGCTCTGGTCACCTCTTCAAATGTGATTTTGTAGGTGATCTTGTAGGCTATATTTTGTTATCTACTTTTTTTTTTATCTACAATTTGATCAATAAACCTTTCAAAGAATCCTGACTGGTACTTTTATTTTCATATTGGGGCAAAGACAGCAGTTTAATTGATGGCACCTTTGTTAAGCAAAGCAGATTAGCCTACTTAATACAGTTGTATTACGTACCTCATAAAATGACCATGATTAATGGGTTCTGTTTCTCATTACCTCCTATATTGTCTTGCCACATATTTAAAACATGGGGAAAACATATTGGTGTTTCAGTATCATATCACAAAACAAATGAGAATGTTCTTATTAAAGAATTTTGGAACAGAGGATGCCTGCGCTGAAACTCCCCAAAAGACTGAAAACAGCTGCAAGAGCTGTAAACAACTGACGTCACCAAGGGTGTCCCAAAAATGTGTTTTGTAGGAGCCTCGTAAAGTGCAGACTTTCACACTTGTCTGTGCCCTTGCGCACCTCCGGAAATACCCCACCATAAACTAAGAAATGCACAGACAGGGGTCTGTTATTACAAGCCTCAAAGGAGGTCAGTAGGTTGAAACAAGGCTGGACAGGGCAGTAAAGAACAGCTGAAACCGATCTCTTTGTGTAGGCCCTGAAATTTCTATCATACACCCAAATGCACACCTCAGTGAGGGGTGTAGGGCTTTAGGGTTGGGTATTGGGGCAGGGCCAATAACTCCCAGCATGGAACCCCTCTTAGTAATACTGGTGTTCCATCAAATGCCGCCTCCCCATAGAATTCTGCTCCCTCAGCCCAGTAGCACATGGGTGATCTGGCCGCCCTCAGACCCAAGCACAGACTAACCGCTGCTTCCCTTCGCTAGCCGTCCCATTCATCCTGCTGCTCAAGCTTTTCCATTACCAGAGCCTTGGTCTGAATCAGCGCTCCCTCAACAACCTATGATTCAGACTATCCATAGACACACCACCCAGACAGCCACACACGCACACACACACACACACACACACACACACATACACACACACACACACACACGCACATACACACACATACACACACACACACACACACACACACACACACACGCACATACACACACATATACACACATACAGTACACACACATCCTGTACAGTACACAAACACACACACACACACACTTGCTCACAGTCTATTCTCATCTCTCATGTAATGTGCTGAATGAGGCAGCATTTCTATTGTGTGACATCAATATCGGCTACAGTACAACTACTGTACTTCAAGTACTAGTCAATCAGTTATTATCGTCAGTCATTGTTTGTGTGTTTATGCGTGTGTGTGTATGTGTGTGTAGGGTGTGTGTGTGTGTGTGTGTGCATGTATGTGTGTGTGCGCGTGTGTGTGTGTGCGTGTATGTGTGCGTGTGTATGTGCATGTGTGTGCGTGCGTGTGTGTGTGTGTGTGTGTGTGCGCGCGTGTGTGTGCGTAGGCGTAGGGTAGAGAAAGAGGACTAATCCCAGAGACACATGGCGGACCTGCATGGGTCCATGACAGTGAGAGGAGAGGTCAAGGACAAGCAATGATGGCCCAGTGGAGAGCTACAGTGAGAACGCATCCCAACAGGCGCCCCCATCCAATTCAGGAGCCGCAAGACTAGAAAACCCCAATCCGACATGCTTTAGAAAAGCATCCGACCACACTTACAACGGCGAATATAACTGAACCTTTGCTGTGCTACTGTACATGCAAGCCAAGACTCTCCTGAAAGGCTTAAGTAAACAATGTTCTGGTATGGGGTCCATGGTGGTGTAACGGTCTAGGCGTCGTGCGTCCCCCGTGCAGCTGCCCACCGGGAACTGGAGTTCGTGCCCCGGTGTCGCCAGATATGGCGGATATCATATTGGGCCGCCCCACCTGAGGGGTGAGTAGTTTAATTTCGGCCCAAGGATCATGAACACCGACCTCTCTCTCCTGGCCAAGCCACCACCCATGGATCCAGCGACATGACATCATCCATATCATGACATCATCAGGACAACCCCGAGTCTGTCAACGCCCCCACCCCTCTCCCAGCTGGCTGGTCAGGCTGTCTGGCTACGTCAGAGATGATGCTGGCTACATCAGCTGTCTTGCTGACCCTATGCCTGGCTCCCGTCCCTCTATCAGAGACAACCAACAGATGACCGGTGGGTTGGCTGTCTGGCTGACAGTGACTAATTGAAGGACTGAGTGGGTTGATGGTAGGATAGCGAACTGACTGGCAGGCTCACTGACTGGGTTAGCAGCTGACTGATTAGTTGGATGGCAGCCCTGATCCATCACCATATAGCCAATCAGGAGATACGTATGTGGACTATTCAAGCAGTCACGGCCGTCAGCGAAGAGCTGGGAAGAAAAGGGGTGGGAGGAGCCTAACCACAGGGTTGCAAACTCTCTCTATCCACACTCTGTAGACCAGCTGAACTCGACGTGTTCAGTGTATTCTATACTCTTCATAGCCAAACTCTGGATACAGTCTGTAATTTATAGACTAGCCACACACTGGACTGCACTGGTAACTACTGATCTGACACCAGTAGTGTTCCTCCTCTTTCCTTTCTGGACGATCGATTTAAGACTGGGCTGTGCCAAATGAGATGAAGACAGATAAATGTGCAAATATATTCAGGAACTGAACCCATAAAGTGAACATGTTAATCAATGTCTGCACCTTGTCCTCGTGTGAACTGAAACCCCCCATGCAGTTTTAAACGACGAATAAGGTCTAATTAACATGTAATCATGTTAAATCAGTAACATATAAGGACAAACAAAAAATAGAAGTAGAACTACTTATTCCAGTGTTGCTTCCTTTAGTAAACATCTATGCCACTTCATCGCAGGAATACAAAACCATCAATTACACACACACACACACACACACACACACACACACACACGCACACAAACTGACCTCACGTAGAGCCTGCCCTGCTATGCTGTTTGTCAGAGTTGCCTTTCTGGGCTCCTCGAGATACTCATCCATCATGTATGGGTCTCAGAGGTAAATCTCACAGAACAGATCTATTGATTTGGCTCAAACTGTTGCCAGAATCTGAATCAGTCAAAAACATCAGTAGACAAAGTTCGACTGAATAACTGGCCAATTCATCATAGATTTGCACACAATGAAATATCACACATGACCTCGAGGGTCTTTTTATTGACCACACAGTGACACACACAGTAGTACACGTGTGAGCGGGCATTTCCCCATCCTAACTGTCCTCCAGGGGCAGCCAGGAGCAGTGGGCAGCCTCGTCAGTGGTGCCCGCGGACCAAGTCCAAGTCCCAGTCAGGGACCGGACTGAAGAGCATCTATTCTTCTGCATGTTTTTCATAACGGTTTCTTGGGAGGAAACCCTTGCGATCACAAGGAGAACATACAAACTCCGCACAGAAAGGCCCCGAAGACCTTCTTGCTGTGAGGCGTCAGTGCCAATTACTGCACCACCGTACCGCACGTGAGCGATTTGGGATTCAGTGTCTTGCTCAAGGACACTTCGGCACAGTGCCAGGAGCTGGGATCGAACCGTGAACGGCTGCTATCATCCATGTCTCAATTCATTAAATTCGTCAGACAAAGCCATGTCTTAATTAAACATAGAAATCAGTCTATTTTTGATAGTGTATTTATAACTGCACCTTTTGTACTTTGTGTTGATGTCCCTTGAATGAGGCTGGTGCAATTTCCCCTGGGGGATTAATCTTCTTCTTCGTATGGGTTAGATGTTTGTTTCTCCTCCCCCCCCCCAGGCTCGAGGCTGAGGGGCTATCCTTTTACCACCCCGAGCCTGGGTCAGGGGTCACCTGGGCTATATATCCGGGCACACCTCCAGGAGCCATGTCACCGTTTCGTCATCCACAACCGTCAGGCCACGCATTCCGTTGGATGCCCGATATGTCGGACAGTCCTGGATGACGTGGTCTGCGGTTTGTTCCTCAGTGCCACACTCATGCCAAGCCCCATCTGTGCATCGATGAGCGGAAGCGTTCGACGCCGGTCCGGAGGCGGTTAAGCCTCACCCACGCCGGTCTGGAGAAGTCCATCCCGGGAGGGGAAGGACCGGCGGCCGGGATGAAATCACGGAGTCTGGAGGTGTTTGTCTTCTGCTCCGCATGCCATTTCTGGAGGTATGCCGCTAGTGTCTGCATGTCTTGGCTCAAGGTCTCCTCCACGGCCTGCCAGTCTCCAGCTGAGTACACCAGCGCACAGTCGTCTGCGTAGGCGTACTTCCTGGAGACTGTGCTCGGCAGGTCGTAGGTGTAGATGTTATAAAGGAGGGGGGCAAGGACAGATCCCTGGGGGATGCCGTTCTTAAGGCGTCGCAACCTGCTTCGCTGTCCGCTATCGGTGGTGAGGGTGAAGTTGCGGTTTCGGACAAGCTCCATGATCATGCTGACCATGTGCCTGTGCGGCAGCAGGTGGAGCAGCTTGCAGGTGAGGCCGCGGTGCCATACGGGGATTAATAAAGCACCTACAGTAACTACCTACCTACCATCCCCTCACATTAGCATGTACAGTATGCTGCATGCTCACAGAAGCTCTCAGCTGCATATACCGGCTCTCTCTCTCTCCCCAGATAGCAAGCGGATGTGTAATGATTCTGGGACATATATGGGCCGGAACTAAGCCACAAGGGCCAGATCTGGCCTGTATATGGCCCAGATCCACTTGCTATCTGCGTCTGAAGCATGTGCGCTACATGAACCACGCCTGCTCTGCAGACGCCCACACACTCTCACTCGCGAGAGCAACGCCTCAGACCACATCCCAGCAATAACATCAGAAGTCAAACATCCTCCCTCACATCGGAAAAACCATTGACCCCGACCCCGCTACCTGATGGGTCTAATTGCTTTAGAAGCAGAGACAGAGAAGCAAAGAAATAATCAGATTTTGTGAGAGGACTTTAAACGTGGAGTAACAGTGGTCTTCATTAAAAACAATCACAGAAGAACCTTCGGTGTATAATATTGAGCTATTCTATCTATTACAAATACCCAACAGAGTCAGGGGTGTGTTCCCTGACCTCCACTCAACTGCAGAACTGACAGATAATCCATATTTGAACTTAAATATAAACATGAAGATCAATAAATTCACAGCAGCGCACAGTGGAATGTTTATTCATGTTTAGCATTCTCCCTTTCGGAAGTATCCCCATCGCCCTTTGACCCTGTGCTCCCTAGGGGGCAGGACATGGCAAATGTATGCCTTAGGCTAGACTAGCTCAGCAGGACACCTTTGCAGTCATTCAAATAGAACAACACCCTTAAGAACAACATACATGACTCTCTTAGAAGTCAGCACAAGCAACCATGTAATCTCTATTCATAAGTCCCATTCTGTGATGTTTGAATAGGCTGCTCCTTTCAATGACCCTTTCTCCAGGGCCATTTCTGGAGGGATGGAGGGAGTCCCTGTTGTCTAAAGGTCACTGACAGCATAAGGCTCTCCACCAGCGGTCAGACACATTCCCCACAGCGACCACTGAGAGGACCAAGTGGTTTTCCCAGAATCAGTGTCAGGTCTTTCCAGAAGCAGATATGACTGTATTTTTTATTTTGGTTTCATACTGAGATGACCAAGTCCTCTCATTTGCTCCGTTCCCCTGAAATAGAAAGTTCTCATCATATGACTTATCAAAAATACATACTCTAAGACTCATGTCTCTTATTATACACCCATGGTCTGGTCCTGGCCCACCTCGCCTCCTGAAGAGCAATGAATAATTAAAGATGGGAGTTTCAATTATTCAATGTTTAATTTAGAATATACAGCAATTGCATTTAAAAAATTCAAATGCATTAGCTGCCCTAGGCTGTGGTTGCGCCTTACCACAGAAGCTGTCAGGAGTGCATATTAGGCACCTGGAAGGATAACCACAAGTGTGGTGAGGTTTGGAACCTCCAACCATATAGCTCTCAATATGAGATCACCCTGTGTAGAACGTGATGTTGGACAAAGGATGTCCTCGGGGACCATTTGTAACAATACTGTAGTAGGACCCCCTGAAACCCTTTGTTTCGAATACAATCCTTTTCAGGTCAGAAAGAGCCATTTAGGGTCCCAAACAGCAGCTTGGGGAGCTGAAAATGATTCTGTTTGGAACGATGGGATCATTCTATTGTTACAAGCGGTTCTACAATCCTTGCCAGTTATATTGTAATTTCTTGAGCTTCTATTGGCAACCGAGTATCCCTGAAAATGCATGAAGCCTACTGTACATGTGTACATCTATCATTCAAACTACTGTATACATTATGTGTACATGTCTATCATTAAATCATTTAACATCTGCTCCTTATTTTTCCATGGTTCCGATTTCTCTATCTCCATAAGAGTTGGAGAGTACATAAAAATATGCCCCCTCCCAAGCCTTCATCAAACAGAGTTAACTGCTGTTTAGCGATGTAATAAAACTACCTGTTTACTATGATGAGCTACAACCCTGTATCACAATATTGCTTTTTCCACAGCTGTATTGTTTTTACAGCTGCCCTCCCACTCTATAGAGTGTCTGTGACATGATGAATCTTCAAGACTCCAGTTGTAGAACAGAGAGACATTCTAGAACTACAAACATTCTACAACTGCTTAAAACCGTGCAATGGCAGTTTTTGCTGCTATATCATACATTCTTTATGCAGTCCCGTCCTTTAGCATTTAATAAAAAAATGTCTGCTTTCTTGTAACAGCTTTTTCAGGCCTAAAGTATAAATGTAGTCTGATGAATTATTTAAATGGGCTTCACCTGGTACTGAAGAGTAGGGCACTGCCCTGGCACAGAAAGGCAGTCTACACTGAGGTAAATGATTTAACCATGAGTACCAGGTTTCCTTAACAAAGACTGGGGACCTGAATAGACTTTACAGGGTACGTTCTAGTGGGCCCCTGGTGGTGTGTCCATTAAGATGTCAAAACCACCAGAGCTACTTCACTTCCTCAAATTTGACATTCAAATCAGTCATTGGCCATTTTTACAAAACAGGTAAAATGCAAAAACTCACAGGACGAGTGGCATGCAAACTTGTGAATGAATCATTCATTCAGAGTGTTGTTGATTTGTATCACAGAAATGTGACATTTCTAATTCATCATAAATAACTAGAGAAGAGTTTACCTTTACAACAAAACCACTGTTTTCAGTGAAATACCAATGTTTTAGGCTTACACGTAGTGAAACATCAATCCTGGTCTTTATTTCAACATTTCATTGCAAACGTGATATTTGTCTGCTAGTAGTATATGTGGTTTATTTTTGTTCTTAGTGATTCAAAGCTGCAGAAGAAAAGTATCCTTTCAGGTAGGCTGGGCTCCTACATAACCCCACGGAAGCAGCTGTGTATTCAGGGAAGCAGCTGTCTGGAGCAGGCTGTACAGCTCTACCGCCATGCTTTTTTTGAACAATTGAAGAGGCTGGGCAAAGGCTGAAGGTAGATAGAGGTAGATAGTCGGTCTTGAAGCCTAAAACAAGTAGGTCTATCTGAACATCCAGAAAACCAGGAGGCACCATCTGATCTAAGCTCCCTTTTATTTCATTTTTTTAAGAAAGTGGTACCCTTACAGCTGTCTTTTTTAGATACTTACTGCATTCTGGAGGTATTCCAGTCAGGTTTTAAGGCTCTTCACAGTAGACAGAGTCGCCCTTCTGAGAGTGTTTAATGGTATTTTATTGACTGGGGACTCTGTCATTCTTGTACTTCTAGATCTCACAGCTGCTTTTGACACAGTAGACCACAACCTCCTCATCTCTTGCCTAGAGAATTATGTGGGCATTAAAGTTACTGCTCTAGAGTGGTTCTGGTCATATCTGTCTGAGAGGAGTTTTTCTGTGAGTCATGGGGAATTTCCATCATCATTTGAGTCCCTCCCATGTGGTGTACCCCAAGGTTCCATTCTGGGGCCCCTCCTTTTCACACTCTATCTGCTCCCCCTAGGGTCTATTATTAAAAAACATGGCATCTCGTTCCATTTTATGCAGACGACTCACAAATATACCTGCCTTTAAAACGTGATGACCCTAACTCTCTTAAACCCATGTTGAAATGTCTCAGGGACATCAAGGCATGGCTGGCCTTGATTTTTCTAAACTGTAATGTAAAACCGAGGTTATTATGTTTGGTCCTAGTGGTTCTGGCACTGTACCTCCAGACCCTGGGCCCCTTGAGTCATATGTCAAGCCCATAGTAACCAACCTGGGGGTGAAAATTGAGAGTGAGTTTAAAATGGACAAACAGATTCATGCTGTGGTCAGGTCTAGCTTTTTTCAGATGAAGCAACTCTCTAAAGTCAAGTCTTTTCTTTCCTTTCGTGACTTTGAGAGAGTCATGCATGCGTTTGCGTCCACCTGCCTCAATTACTGCAATGCCCTTCATGTTGGTCTTGACCAGGCGTCGCTGTCACGTCTCCAGCTAGTACAGAACGCTGCTGCCCGGCTACTGACAGGGACACGTAAACGAGGACACATTACTCCTGTTTTTGCCTCCCTCCATTGGCTTCCTGTGCAGTTCAGGATTAATTTTAAGATTTTATTGTTTGCTTATAAAGCCTTGAATGGTCTGGCCCCACCCAATCTCGCTCACACCCTACATGGGTACATCCCACTACGGTCTCTCAAGTCGGCTGACCAGTCACTCCTCGTCGTCCCTAAATCTAGGCTAAAGCACAAGGGGGTCAAGCCTTTGCCGTCGTTGCCCCCAAACTCTGGAACGAGCTGCCCCCCCCCCCCCCACATTAGGCTGGCACCAACGCTTCCAGTGTATAAGTCCCGCCTAAAACACATTTGTTTTCCCTGGCGTTTTACAGTAATACTAAGTATCAGAGTAGCTCTTTATTATCTTTCATTATGCTTCTATTGTCCTATTGTGTTGTATACTGTTTTTTGTATTGATTGAAATGGAAAGCACTTTGGTCAACTCTTGTTGCTTTAAATGTGCTCTATAAATAAAGTTGGATTGGATTGGAGGTGTACTGAAACAAACATGACAGCAGTTATATTCTTTATAGATAATTTTAGATCGAACTGTATATTATATACTTAGATTACAGTTGTATAGTTATAGATCATAGGTATTTTCCTTCTTTTTAGTTTTCAATTTAATGCAGGGAATGTCCTCTTATGAAGCTCCATCACTAACCAGCATCTTGTTGGGCATCTCCAGAGCTGCCTGTGGACAGTAGGGATTACTTGGTCTATTGAGTTCTCTCCGTAATTACAACAGCAGGGTCTGCCCGCTCATTTTCAGTCACGGCTCATGTTTCAGTCTGCTCCCCCCCCCCCCCCCCCCTCTCTGCCTTGTAGATGGCTCTAGACCCACCATGGGATCACAGCCCGTGCCTCATATTCCACTACAGCTACATCTGGCCTAATGGTTTAATTTTCAGCTATGAATGGTAACCAGATAGGCATGATACACAGTGCCCCTCCCTGCATCCTGGGAACATTTCCTTGCATTTCCGCCCTCGCTGATTGATGTTTTCCAGCTGCTCCAAGCGAGTGTACTCCCTCTCTGGTCTTTTCCGTCCTGGTCAACATGCTCATAATGTGATTATCATGCTTCCAAGTCTCATTAGGAGGGGCTTGATTGACAATTATTGGTGGGAGAAAACAGGATGGAAATATAACCCTCGCACCATAACAAAAACAAAACCTCTTTAGTTCCGATTCCTCATACTTAGCAGACTTTTTTTCATTAGTAACTTGATAAAAGTAAAGGGAACCTTTTGTTTACCTTTCAGTTGTGACGTTGAGGCTTTGGTTTTCCCTGTTCCCTCTCCGGGGTTGGGGGGGTGGGGAGTCACGCTGCCCACCTTCCTCCAACTGGACGACCTGGCCGAATGACATCAGCAGCTTCCTGTAACCATAACAACGGTAATCTCCCTGGATTTGGCGGACTTGAGGTGGAGGAGACTCCCGCGTTAGCTGGCAGACATCTCAATGGACGCTCGCATTACGATGCCTGTACGGCATCTGTGATATTTAAGAGCGCGGTTGTGACACTGTGTCACATACAGTAGCCACAAAATGGAAGTACGGTATATCCAACTGAAATTTAACAATTCAGAACGATTTTACAAGCATGCTCATTCTTACTCTATTGTAAAATATAAGTATAACTTCACTAGGGAGTGAACATAACAAGCCACATTTGGTACCTTAGGTTGGATATATTATTGATGATATAAAAAGACGATTACAGTATGTAGGCTGCTACAGTAGAGCTGCAGCTACAGCGCTGGTCACCATGGTCACTCTCAGGGTCAGTCTTAAAAGGCTGCCTGATTGAGCAAACACATGCATCCAAGCAGGAGACTCATCCAGCTTCTTTTTTTTTTTTACAAGCCATCTGGTCAAGATGGCGAACAGCAGTCGTTCGCCCATCAAGCAGTCTTCAAAATTACCTCAACACTATTTCAGTTTGCCACAATATAGACTACAACATACAATATGGCACTGGACATTAAAGCCATGTTACACGGACGCTGGTACAGTAGGCCTATCTTTTATTTAAGCCATTTGAAGCCTCAGCAGGTTGAGGTTTCCAATGAAGCCTAGAGCCTAGAAATTCATTCTAGACTGGGGGATAGCATTCCGGTGTGGAACTTAAAGAGATAATAGAATTCTTCTTATTAGTTTTTCCTAAATGAATTACAAGCTGTGTTTTCTGCATTCGGGCGAGAAAACTTGGCAGTGCCAGCGTGTCTCCCCTCCCTGGATCTCCGTGTCTCAGCAGCTTTTAATTAAAATGCTCCATTTGTGCCACCTACCCCAGCTGGCTGGGAAAATCCAAGAGAATAAATTATTGAATTCATCCCCCGGGGCGGCTGGCTCCAGCCCACCGTCTCGACACATTGCTTCAGACCTGAGACAACATATGTGGGGGTTTGTTTATCGTTATTGATGGGAACTACTGTACGATTGAGTTGTCAAGAGGGAAATGCGCCCTACGGCACCTTCCATTGAAAATTTGTTGGAATTAAAACATAAGTAAATGGAGGATAAAGTTCCTGTGATGATTCAACAGGAATACAGATGTCTTCCTTCGAATAGAGGCACAAGGAAAAGGCCTTGAAACGTGGAAACAAAATGTTGATTGAACATTTTAAATAGGGAGAACACACTCCTTCAGTTTCTCTCTCTCTCTCGCTCTCTCAAATACCCCCCCCCCCACCCCCCACCCCCCCACACACACACACACGCACACACGCACACACATGCCAACTTGTGATCCACATTAATAGGGCCGATTAATTCTCTGATTGAATCCTGGTCGGGCCCTGGGAGGAGTCTCTGTTGGGAGCTTGTCACGGCAGATGTTAACCGTTCTCTCTCTGCGCTCGCTGCACGTTGCTCCACCTCTCGCATCTCTGCAACAGGAAGATTTATATTCAACAAACTGTTCTTTTGGTGCAATGAACTTCCGTTGAAAGGATACAGATCCGAAATTGTCATCAGAATACAGTCTCTTAATAACAACAGGATATTCAACCTTTCATACAGACATACAGTATGTGGAAAGGTACTAGGGCTGAAAACTTTCAAGAGCCCCTGTAAGTGGATGCAAGTCGTTCTATCCAGGTTCACAGGAGGCTGGTGAATCACCTCACAGCCAGCTCATAAAATACTTGGGAGACATGATCT
>NC_140250.1:18496536-18636536 GCF_949987555.1 Borostomias antarcticus
TCCAGTTATCTGGTCTCGGGGACTTAGAGGACAACAACAGCGTCAGGGGAACATGAACGGGGTAAGAAAGTGCTTCGTGGCAGATAGCGCTCTTTTCCACTCCACACAGTCTAACAATAGTCCTCACTTGGGGATACCACTGTGAGTCAGTACTTGATTGTTTTCGCCATTCTGTCTCCATGGTGATGTCCCCCACAGCACACCTCGTAGTTAGCTATGGCTTCACGTCAAACACGTCCACAAATACACAGGGAAGCACTGGTCTTCCAGGATCTGCTGGCTACAGTCTAATTTCCTGGGTTTTCTGCTGAAGGTGTCTGAATACAGCAGACCTGTGTGTGAGAGGCTGGGGATGGGTGTGTGTGTGTGTGTGTGTGTGTGTGCGTGTGTGTGTGTGTGTGTGTGTGTGTGTGTGTGTGTGTGTGTGTGTGTGTGTGTGTGTGTGTGTGTGTGTGTGCGTGCGTGTTAGGGAAGGGGGGGGCTAAGGCTGGTTGTACATGTACTTAAACAAGACCCATTGTTCAAAAGAACCATGCTAGCGGGTCCCTTCCCAGCGTAGAAGGTGACTGTATGTTCCTCTCTCTTATATCTGTCTCAGTGATATTTGCCACAGTCGGTTCTGTGCGCGTGCCATGCAGTTGTCTGAGAGTGATGGATGGAGGCTGTTACCCAAGATGGAGGGCGGGTGTACGAGGTTAAGAGCCGTAGGAGCTGGATGCTGATCACTACGGGTCTGTTGTGGCAACGTGAGGAGAAACACTGGCAGCGTCCGTGTGACTGAGAGAGCATGGAGCCCTCGTGCTGCCACCCCCCATAAAAACAAACCTTAAACCCGCCTCTTCACGTCCTCTTCTTCATACACAGGCCTCAACAAAAGATTAACACGGTCTGTAGTGTGTCATACGTCTCACTCTAAAACCCTGTACGGCCCGATTGAACCATGCAAGCCTGTTTCATTCAACGCCGGTGTTTTGGAACGAAATTCCAAGCACTAAGGAATCAAAACGGATAAGGGGGAGAGGGTTTCGGTCCATTCTAGGATCATTTAGTGGATTCATACAGTAGTCATCTTCAAGCCTCTGAAAGCGATACGGGGGCTCAGCCATTGTGTGTCCGTCTGCACAGTTTCAAAGCCATCCCCTCCGCTCCTCTCTGGTTATTAGAATGCAGCTCCTACGCAGGGAGCGAGGAATGATGAAACCAGAGCTAAAAATAGCCCCCTCCCAGGATCCCCCTCACACAGCAGAGTAAACACTGGCACAACGTCAGAGCCGGGCAGGCAGGCAGGCATACTGCAGCGCTGCTAACCTCCTCCTTCTCCTCCACCTCCTCCTTCTCCATCCCCCTTCTCTTCCTCCTTCTTCTCCTCTTCCTCCTTCTCCTCCTCCTCCCCAATTCCCCCTCCTCCTCCTGCTCCTCCAATTCTTCCTCCACCTCCTCCATCGCCTTTACCTCCTTCTTCTCCTCCTCCTCCTCCTCCTCCTTCTCCTCCATCTCCTCCAACTCCCCCTCCTCCTCCTGCTCCTCCAATTCTTCCGCCTCCTCCATCTCCTTCACCTCCTTTTCTTCCATCTCTTCCTTCTCCTCCTATTTTACCTCCTCCATCTCCTCCTCCCCCTCCTCCTCCCCCTCCTCCTCCCCCTCCTTCTTCTCCTCCTCCTCCCCATCCTCCTCCTCCTCCCCTTCTTTCTCCTCCTCCTCCACCTCCTTCTCCCCATCTCAAGGTTGCAGTGTAACTAATGTTTAGTCGGGCAGGCATGCATCTTTCCCTGGTGAGGAGGTGGTGCACAATGGCAGTCATGTGTGGGGGCTTTAGTGAGAACGGGTCCGCAGACACACACAAGCCATCATGCGGTATTACTAACACAATCATGCGGCATCACTGAAGCTAATTCAAGATAGGCTAGCTGAGTCTCATGATCGCCTCACCAGAGCAAAGCTTCATGGAGCCTATAGATACCCAACACGCTGCAAAACACGTTGCTTAATTGAGAATTTAATCTAAATGAGGCCAACCTGTTTAAATAAAGGTTAAATAAAAAATAACACCACACCCTTTCCCCTCTGCCTATCCATCCTGCAACATTGTTACATTCTGTACAGTGTAGGCAAGGTGGTTACACTTGTACTTATAAGGGTACATTAATAAGCATTAGTTAATGCATTATTAAGCATTAAGTAACAGTTAACTAATGTCTCTATTAACCATTTACTAATGTTATTTATGTTAACTAAGGTTAACTCACCTAACCCTAACCCTAACCTTAACTAAGTTATTAATTAACATTAGTAGCCTAACCTAACCCTAAATAAGCATTAGTTAACAGTTAACTAATGTTTTTGTGACCCTTATTGTAAAGTGTGACTGGCAAGGTCATACACTCTTGTCCTGGACATATCTTTAATTTTATGTTAAAGAATCATAATACAAGCTGTTACTAAGCTACCAATCTACCAGTGTTGCTCAATGTCTAACACCAACTACTGCAGCTACGTGGTTTATCGTGTACAGTAAGTACAGAAAGTCAAAGTATTGTGACCTCAATGCAGGTAAATTACCTATACCACTCTGTGATAGACTGTGTAGCACAGCTTCCACGGACCATTAAATATAATCATATTGAATGTGAATGCATTAATGAAAATGACAATTCCTTTGAGCTGCTTTCCATAGACACAGTAGGAATTATCCAGCATAGGCTACGCACATGATATGGCATCACTCACAGAAGACTGTTCTTTATTCCATAAAAGACTGGACTGTTCAATATTTACATTTCCATAGTTAACATACCAGATTTTAAGTAAGGAAGGGACTATGTAAGCTGGGTTAACCTCAAACAATGTAAAGATGGTTTAGCTCGATGTATTTAACTCCATCCAAAAATGTGAATATTGTCTTATCCACCAGACTGGTCGGGCAGTCAAACAGAACAGTGTGTCCTTCTCTTCAATTGCTGTCATTAGAAACACTTAGAACTAAGTACCTCGCATTGAAATGTCTCGGACTGAAACAAAGTAGAGTGAAAACTCGGGGCGGTGTAGATAATTGGGAAACAGAGCAGGTCCAGTGGATGATTTCCATTTGGACATGATGTATTGGTGGTGTCTGAGGCTTTTGTCAGGCAGGCTCTGCTGCAGTCATACCCACAGATCCGGGGGGAAACTGAGGGAGATGGGTTTCCATGGCAATACTTTTTCACGTTGACGTCACATGAGGCCTGGTAAATCCTTTGCAGAAAGGTTATTGAGTGAGTGCGTGTGTGCGTGTGTTTGTGTGTGCGCGTGTGATGTCTGCATTGTATGCGCACAATCATAGTGTGCTTGTGCCTATTAGTGTGCATGTTAAGGAGAGAGAGAGAAAGAGAGAGAGCATGAAAGAGAGAGAGAGAGAGAGCAGGAGGGAAAGATGGCTGATGCATGACAGAAAGACTACACAAATCTATACTTACTATAGTACTAATACTCACTACAACAATTTCGTCTCAATATGAATTATAGGCAGCAGCTGTTATATCTGCTCCTCTCTTTTCTTTATTCTTTAGTGTTGTATGTGTTGTACTTGATAAGCCATTAAAGAACGATCACTGTACTCCAAAATAGCTGTTGGCTGCCCTGTTTCTACATTATATGATTGCATGGCATCGTATAATATCATACTTTATAAGGCATTCATTTTCAGAACCAGGAAACAAGACTTATCATAGACTTCATAAGCAATTCTGCCCCCCAGTGGTGTCTAAAGAACATTGCGTTGAACCAACTGACAAACTTTTCTTGTTTTTGGTCATTTTCATACAACTACAGTACATTTTCCCAACTTTGATTAGAGTGAACTACTGTAGGCAACACAAATAACCTCTGCACCATGGAAGAAGGCAAGCGTTTTTGACCTTGCACTTCCCAATTGCACGCTGTCAGTCCCAATCTGCCCTCTCTCCAGTCTACGGTTCAGAGAGGAGGCTTGTGACCAGAAGGTGTCAAAGCAAGAGAGATGTAGAAAGAGACTGTTTCTCAGGGACCTGTTGCGCCCCGGCTGATTCTCACAGTACATGGAGCAGTGGTGTCCTTGGCAGATTCATTTGTGGAGTTGTGGGGTGCCCTCTCCGCTTAGGACTGTGGCCTGTAATTAATGTCACAGCATGTCTCGGTGCATGCCAGGTGTGTGTTGTGAGGTTTGTGATAGGCCAGCTGGGAGTGAGATGATAGCATGACGGCCAATGGCACGGCACGGGAGTTGTGACCACAGTGGGCTCCTCACACGAGCATCGACAGATTGGCCAAAGTGTGGACAGAAGCACGGTCGATTGGAGTCAGGGGTCACTCTGTTCCGGCTAAATATAAGCTTGAGGTGAATCATGGGAACAATTTTCAATAAATGTTGCTAATCACAGAACCTTTCTTGGCAGTACAGGTCAACGTCGTGATCTCAGTAGTTAAAGAACTGTTGTTCTCGGCAGATAAGAATTATTGTTAATTATTATCACGGCTGGGGAGTTAATTCCTGAGAGAACTGGGAAGCAGGGCTGTCAGATGATCAATCTGTACAGTACTTGCTGACAGAATAATCATTAAGATCGTTATCTCACTGGTCTTTAATGAACCAAGGCTGAGCATAGTCAGCATATGAGGTGCCTGAATATAAATAGTCTCTGTATAACTCTTGTTTTTACAAGCCCATAAATATCACAACCATGCTTCCAAATCAAATTCTGCTTCTCACTGTTTTCAACTGGTTGTGCATTTCAGATTGTAAAGGTCCTGTGACATCCAGACCTCAACTAGATGAAGACTTCCAACTTAGGCTATGTTTATAAAAGGTTATTTTTATCAAGGCACTTTGACAGCTCCACCATTACATCAGTGTAAGTTCAACATTTTTGCGTTTCTGTCCCTTTAATTTTAAAAATAGCTTCCAGATATGTTTAGACTCAAATTACCTTAGGGTTTTGTGAGTGAAAGAATAGTATGCTAAGTAACGTTTTGGGACAACCATACCCATTGTGACAACTGTTTCAGAGTCTTCAGAGAGCACGGATGGGGGACGCTGTGGAAATGTTTGCGTCATCCGTCATTAAACATGGGCACAGGTTTCAGGAGCTATAGACGTTAAACATTAGGTTGGTCTGGGACCAGACACTGCAGCGCCAGTATTATTCTGAATCAAAGTGCCCTCCAGGAACACATTAAAAGCTCTGGTCCTCATAATGGTGAGTCAGCTTAGCTGGGATGCAGAGCTTTAAACCAGCCAAGAGATCGAATAGGGCCTCCCGTTTTTTTTCTCTCTCTCCAATACACTAAGTGCCTCCATGATCATCATATACAGTATAGATCAGTCCATCAAGAATATTGCTGTGTGATGGTCTCGACACAGCATGAGGTGTTGGTTTAATGCCCACGTGTGTGTTGCCTGTACTGTAGATCAACTGTGGTGTGTGCTGTGTTTGTATGTTGTATGTTCTGTGTTTTTGGACCCCAGGAATACTAGCTGTCACGTTGGTGGCAGCTAATGGGGATCTTAATAAACTGGAACTTAACCTGGCTTTGTGGAGGACCCACAGGATGTATTTTAGTCAGGCCGACTATATGACCATTCTGTAGTCTGTATCCCCATAAAGCTATTTATACACGTCAGGGGTCAAAGATCGGGCCCCACAGCTGAGAGGTATTACGTTAATCCCAAGGAAAGAATGCAGGAATAAGGTTCCAGAGGCTTCCTTGTATGGCAGCGAAAGATGGGCAGAAAAAGAAAACAGACAGAAAGGAAGATAAAAAACGGAGAGGCGGAGACACGTAAAAACAAGACTATTGTGGAATGTAGGAGACAGGTTTGGGACAGGGTCCAATACTGTAGATCTAGACAGGTGGTAACGGCCGACATTAACTAATCTCAACAAAAATACATTTGAGGTCTCAGATTTGAGTTTAGAGTGGACTGTCCCTTTAAGCATGCCTACACACTCATAGCAATACCGCAGGTGATACCCCAGAGCAACCAGAGGGGGGCACTCTCTGGCTCTAAATTCCAGCAATCTAATTATCGTTCCTCGCTGTCCAACCCTCCCTCCCCCCCTCTCTCTCCCTCCCTCCCCCCCTCTCTCTCCCTCCCTCTCTCTCTCTCTCTCTCTCTCTCTCTCTCCCTCCCTCCCTCTCTCTCTCTCTCTCTCTCTCTCTCACTTTGTGCATACAGTATTGACAGCCTAAGCTAAAAAAGAACTTTAGGGAAAACACGGGGCTTTGACCCCACAGGGGAAAGCTGTGGCAGGGGTCCCTTTGTGCTATAGATGGTTCGGTGCTGTTCCTGTGAGCCCTGCACCCTGCTCACCTCAGCACAACGGCTGACCGGCATGTGGGGTTCCAGCCCCTTATTGGCCAATCCCCCTGACTCATCAACAACACGCTGGCAGCTCTTTGTTGGGAGGTTTAGGCCGGCCTATTGACCTTCAGGTTCCAGGCCGCTCTGCTGTAGCGGGCATTCATACCGCGCACAGATGTACACACCCGTGTCTGCCATCGCCAGGCCACCACCTGCACACTCAGACACTCGCACGGCGCACACACACATACGCACACACTCACACACACCTCTCTCTCTCTCCCTCTCTCTCTTTCACACACACACTGTATACCCCCCCCCCCCCCCACACACACACACACACACTATCACACACTCTCTCTCTCTCTCTCTCTCTCTCTCTCTCTCTCACACACACACACACCCACACACTGTACACCTCCACCCCCACACACATTATCACACACTCTCTCTCTCTCTCTCTCTCTCTCTCTCTCTCTCTATCTCTCTCTCTTTCTTTCTCTCTCTCTCTAGCCTCCCGTGTTATGTGCTTGTATGTGTATTTAGAGTTTAACCAAAAATCCTCACTGTGCAAAATACTGTTGTCTATATTTATCAGAGCTAAAGAGGAAGGACTTACAATCATTGTGGTGATTTCATATCCAATCACAACATGTGATCTTATATCAAAGTAGTTTGTTACCAACAACAGTAGAAGGCACAAAGAGATATTTAGTGGCAGTTTAAACATTGTAAAGTCTTTGATTTTACAAGACTGAAGAGCTCATAATGCCCCCTCCCTCCGCGCCCCTCACGGCCTACAGTACTGGCAGATGAGAATTATGGGTAGATGCTGAATCATGGGTAGATGCACATTGGTTGTGGATGAGGTGATCTAGGTGAGCCCTCCACCCTCACCCCCAATAGCCCTTTGAGCCTCTGGAGCTATATGGTCATAGACGATGCACCCACATCACTTGGGTCTTAATGGGATATTGAGTGGTGAATCAAAACGATCGATTCTCATGTGAACTGCTGTTCGCCCTCAAGACTGTTTCCCAGGACCATTTTATTCCATAAAAAGACACCCTCTGAAGATCATTTGACTCTCAACCTCTGTATTTCTTCAAGTCCTAGCACTTATCCTGGCAATTAATTGATTTCACTTCTATTAATGTAAAATGGTAGATAGATAGATAGATAGATAGATATATAGATAGATAGATAGATAGATAGATAGATACTTGATTATCAAGGTTTCCAATGATTCACATTTACAGTAATTACAACTTTTTTTCTTTATTGAAAGTGAACAACAGGTGCCGATGAAAGTCTGGCCCAGTCAGACTTGATGGCTGATTTTGCCATAACTGCAAATTACAATGTTTTCATAAAAAAGACAGAAAGGGCCATCTATCATTTCAATACAATTCTTTTTATTATTATTAAATGGCTATTTAAAACAGGCACTAGCAAAGACGGTCTAAAGGTCCTGGACGTGGCGGAAGGACCCCACATTGGCATGCACTGCGCCCCAGTCGGCGGAGCGGCGGTACTCGCCCCTCTCCAGCAGGAACTGCTGTCCACGGTAGTTGGGCTGCTCGTAGAAGACCCAGGCCCCGTCCAGCACATTGGCGGACTGGACCTCGCGGTGGCGCCAGCGCTCGGACAGGTTGGTCGCGTCCTCCTTATACTCCATCATCTGGCCGATGAAGTCCGGACGCTCATAGATACGCACCCGGAACGTGCCAGACGTCTGGAACACAGAGGAGAAGCGGGGAGCAGGATGTGGAAGGGTACCAAACAGGAAGTTCAGCCCAGGACCCCGGCATTGGGCAGGGACAGTGTAGCCAGGTTCAAATCCCTCAATGTCTTTGTGTGTGAATAGCAAACACATGTCTACATTGATCAAATATTACTGCTTTGAGAGGCAAACTTGGGCTCAGAAATGTCCATGTTTGTATGGTAATAGCCGCAAGCTTATGTTCAAAAATTGCCTGGTCTATTTGGTAAAATACAAGCATTCTTCCTACCCTGAGTACATAACAGCTGGTAAATGTGATTACAGGGTGAGAAAACTAGACTACATTTATCAACTAGTTAATAATGATGTTACCACATAGGGGAAATGTTGTTTAACTCTCCCCACACACAGACTTGATTGCATTATTTGTCTCTTAATGTGTTCCTGTACTGGTGTGATAGATTGCTTATTAGGTAGTGATACAGTCAAATACAAGTGGCTATAGGGAGGTGTATGTGTGCAGGTGCCAAGTGTATGTGTGTAGAAAGCCAGGGGCAGGGAGAGAGAGAGAGAGAGAGAGAGAGAGAGAGAGAGAGAGACAGAGAGAGAGAGAGAGAGAGAGAGAGAGAG
Organism: Borostomias antarcticus; assembly: GCF_949987555.1. Lineage (NCBI taxonomy): Eukaryota > Metazoa > Chordata > Actinopteri > Stomiiformes > Stomiidae > Borostomias > Borostomias antarcticus. Next base: position 18,505,206 of record NC_140250.1, read on the forward strand.
TATAATAGAGAGTATAATAGAGAGAGAGAGCCAGGGATATCTAAGTTTGATACCATAATGCTCAATCTGGCATTAAACCTCCCTCCCTCTTAAGCACCTATTGTATTTTAGATTGCTATTCTTTCACTTTACCTTCAGCACTAGATTATGCTCTTAGTCACTCGTTTTAGAAAGGAGATGGCAAGTAGTAGGACATTGGGTTTTCCTACGTTAAATGCAATTATTGTTGGTCCCTTTGGATAAAAGCGTCTGCTAAATGACTGTAATGTAATGTAATGTAATGTAAACATCTCCATGCCAGCCTTCTGGCTGCCAGTGGACAGGACTCACATTTTGGATCATACGGCAGGACCTGATGTTGTCGTTGTAGCCCATCCAGCGCTGGTAGTCTGGGTACTCCCCTCTGGCCAGGATGTACTGAGGGCCCAAGTAGTTGGGTCTCTCGTAGAGCACCCAGGAGCCTGCTTGCACCTGGATGGAGTTGCAGCGGCCGAAGTGGGAGCTCAGCTCGGGGCAGTCAGCGCTGCACTCGTAGGAGCGTCCCTGGAAGTTCCTGTCCTCGTAGAAGATGATCTGCGGAATTAGAGGAAGAGTGGGCTCACAGGAGCAGCACTGGCAAAATACTTTTCACATGGCACCATCTCACCCTGGTCTGAGGGTTGCTCTGCGTTCTAATGCATATTCAAAACATACTGTACCTTTCGATTGGTTAGCTACTGTAGGTGGGTGAGTGGATGTGTAACGTTTACCCACTTTACACAGGCAGGTAATACAAAAATGTCTACTTCTTACCTTTCCAATACGGTCCATGTTTGGGGCTATCACCAACTTTGGGTTACTGGATGTTTATAAATTATAATAAGTAGTTACCCCTCTTTCACATACAGTACACTGCATCACCTGCTGCTATGGGTCAGATTTATATGTGGGACATTGGGATGCTCTGCCAAGAAAATCAATGTCATTTGAATAGCCTCAGCGCTTACCGTACGTTGGCGTTTATAATAGCTGATGCTGCAATCATTGCAACCTGGCATTGTTTATGCAATGTTACAGCTTCCACCGTTGTATGGAAGCTGACCTTTTGATCTTGCCATCACGATTCCAGAAGAGATTGATTGGTCCAATGAAATTGTTCCCCTGCAGCTGGGGCTGTGTGGGCCGCCGTGGACTTGGCTCCTGGCCCTGCATCGTGTCTTGGCCCTGCATCGTGTCCTGGCTCTGCTTCGTGTCCTGGCTCTGCTTCGTGTCCTATTCCTGCATCGTGTCCTATCCCTGCATCGTGTCCTGGCTCTGCATCATGTCCTATCCCTGCATCGTGTCCTATCCCTGCATCATGTCCTATCCCTGCATCATGTCCTATCCCTGCATCGTGTCCTGGCTCTGCATCATGTCCTATCCCTGCATCGTGTCCTATCCCTGCATCATGTCCTATCCCTGCATCGTGTCCTGGCTCTGCATCATGTCCTATCCCTGCATCATGTCCTATCCCTGCATCATGTCCTATCCCTGCATCATGTCCTATCCCTGCATCGTGTCCTGGCTCTGCATCATGTCCTATCCCTGCATCATGTCCTATCCCTGCATCGTGTCCTATCCCTGCATCGTGTCCTATCCCTGCATCGTGTCCTATCTCTGCATCGTGTCCTATCCCTGCATCGTGTCCTATCCCTGCATCGTGTCCTATCCCTGCATCGTGTCCTATCTCTGCATCGTGTCCTATCCCTGAATCGTGTCCTATCCCTGCATCGTGTCCTATCTCTGCATCGTGTCCTATCCCTGCATTGTGTCCTATCCCTGCATCGTGTCCTATCCCTGCATCGTGTCCTATTCCTGCATCGTGTCGAGCTTTAACGTCTGCTGCAGGACGGATAGGTTCAGTCAGCCCCCGCACGCCCCACCCTCCACTCAAAACCACCCTCTACACCCTGGTGGATGGATGGATGGATGGATGGATGGATGGATGGATGGATGGATGGATGGATGGATGGATGGATGGATGGATATTTCTGATTGTATTAATGTAATACTGTACACTAAATGCCTTTCCAAGCTTTTGGTATCAAAATGTGTGTTGCAGATCATGTGACTCGTACATTTAAGAGCCTTTAAAAAATACACTGAGCTTATATTCTTTATCTATTGTGCAAAAAGTTGCAACAATGAAACAGCTGCAGTGTCCACAGTAAAACATCATGCTTGCCTTGAAATTGAGCGTGTAGAATAAATACACTCACACAGTGTTTTTTACCGCAACATCATATTCAGACATTAGCTAGCTAAACACTATCCCTTGAGTCCAATAGTCACAAATACAGTAAGACAGTGAAACTCTGTACTGGACAGCTACAGTTTGAAGGTTGGTACAGTGAGTGAGTGAGTGAGTGAGTGAGTGAGTGAGTGAGTGAGTGAGTGAGTGAGTGAGCGAGCGAGTGAGTGAGTTAAGAGTTATGCGCTAAGGAGGGATTTGAAGATCATGTCAGTGCTGATATGATAACATACTCCATTTATACTCCCTTTTGCCTGAATAAAGACTCTGTGAGGTCGATGACCATGTGTTGTCATGCTCATTCAGTAAAGTATTGGGAGCTATACTCCAGCATGTGGGCTTGGTGGATGGATCCTCTTAGATTGATATTTTTATCCTGCGCCAGGTCCAAAGACTCTATTTTACTATACTCTGATAACATCCCATTAGAGTGTAATAATTGTAATGATTATCTCATGAATTCACTGAGTAGGACAAAAGTGTCATAGATCCATCTTCCGCGCTGTATACCTGGACATGTGAATTGAAAAAAGTTAGAATAACTTAGTCTTCAGTGAACACTTGAACCATGGGGAATTTATGATTGTGCTTTAAAACGTTTGAATGTTTATATGTCCTTGAGTTGACAGTGTGTTTACCTTTAAACTGCTAAACAGCTATACCAAAAGGTTAAATATGGCTTATATAATGTGAAGTGCCCTCACACTACATTAGGTGTGTATAGAAATGTTTATTTTATACAGTAGTACTACAGTATCAGTAACTGTATGACTGTATGGGACTCATTAGATACAATCCAAACAGGTTTTCATCATTAAGCGTTTTTATTGCAATGCACCACATCATGGAGATGGGATCATCTTTCTGTGCTGAGGTTCAGAGCTGCTCCGTGATTCTCCTGATGGAGCTCACGGTGGGGTGCATAGCTCCCCACTCCGTGTAGTGGCGGTACCCCCCCTTCTCCAGCAGGTACTGGCGGCCGCGGTAGCTGGGGTGCTCGAAGAACACCCAGGAACCTTCCAGGATCTTGCAAGAGTGGACCTGGCAGCAGTGCCAGTTCTTCTCCAGAGAAGCCACGTCGTCGGTCAACTCCAGAGACTCGCCGTCGAAGTCGGGCCTCTGGTGCAGTCTGAGCTTGTAAGGTCCACTAGCCTGGAGAAAGATCACAGATGAACTGTAGCATGAACTTGAGTAGTCTAACTCGAATTCACCTTTATTCACTTCGGACATATACCATACTCAAATGACTAGGGGAGAGCTTAAGACCAGACATGGGTAAAGTCCTACTGTACTGAGCACTCATTTGACATGTTCTGAAACGTGTATGTATGTGCGTCAAATACTCCCAAAAATGTCACATATATTTTCTCTTAATATTATCACTTTTTCTAAGAAAACCATATTCTGCCTTAACCAAACCTATGCCTTCAGGATCCTATAGTATCTCATCTTAGAACTCGCAACACTTACATTCTTGATGACGCGACAGGATCTGACACAGTCGTTGAAGCCCATCCATCGCTGGTAGTCTGGGTACTCCCCAGGACTCACGACGTACTGGTACCCCGTGAAGTCTGGACGCTCGTACAGGACCCACCAGCCCCCCGTCACCCTCACAGAGTTGCACCGGTTGACGTAGCCGTGCAGGTCCGCCGAGTCCCCCTTGCAGTCGTACGACCGCCCCTGGAAGTTCTTGTCCTCGTAAAACACGATCTGTGGAAAGAGGTGGTGTTACGAACCTGATTGGAGATAAGGCAGGTTTTTCCCCCACATACACAGTGCACACAACCGGTACACTGTCTTTGCTTCTCCATCATAGAAATCCAGTTTTGAAACCCATCTCACCTCCATCTCAGAACACCAGTCACAGTGGACCACACTGAACTCAGGGCCTGCAGGTATACTCTTTATATGTGACCCAGACAATAACACAGAGCACATGGTTAGCTAAATGAAGCTGATATTTCAATCAGCTATTTGTGCTGTATATATTTATCTAGGCTCAACCCATTGTTCGAAAGCACTGAATCGCTCATCCATAGACAATAGCTAGAGAAAAGAGTCAAGTATCCACAGGATCGTTTCCAACAGTGAAGGCCAGCACTACTGTTTTGTTTATAAACATAAATCATGTTGGATGAGGTAAATTACGCAGTTTCACTGGAACATGTATTGATGCGTGATTTTATAGATGCAAAGATGGCCACAAAATTAACAGTACTTTTTAATACTAGCAGAAGTTGTATCAGTAGCGATAGTAGTAATACTAGCAGCTGCTAGTAATACTTGATTCACAGTATACTTCCTTCCCACCCACATCATGATGCTATATAAAAGATAAAGTTCTACCATAGTGAAAACAAAAAAGAACAGAGGATGTTATCTTTTGTATAGCATCATGATTTAAGAATACAGAACATTTTTGCATCCTTAAACCTCCGTGTGGACATTCCCTTTGTTCTTTTCAGTGTGCAAGCCTTCCTCCATTTTTAATTGTTACATTTTTAAGGCTCATGCACTTGATGAAAGATACCATAAGGACACTTCAAGAAGAGCGCAAACAATTTTGTCATCATGACACTCATATTAACATGATTCAACTGTAGGAGTCCTAGGAATAGTAGGCAAACAACTTCTGTCATTGACAACACAAGTGTGTCATTTCTTTTTTTGCATTGATTGCACTGTACTTCGTCATAAATACATTTTTGAAAATGAAGGCTATATGAATGTGAATAAAAATATGTGGTCAGCTAGCTAGCCCACCTCACATTTTCTTCACGAAATGTACTTTCTAGTTCAATATGATGTGGCATCTAAAAGCTAATATTTTAATAACTTGCTAACGGCTGGACTGAGCTAGCTTCGGTTTATTAGCGAGGAGGCTAACTGGTGATTCTGGCTCAGATCAACATCGCCACAGTAGCACATCTACCAACACAGGATCGACAGAGAGAATATTAGCATAGCTCTGGTGAAAGGATGGCTGAAAAGATGAGTGTTGTGGTAGTACTGATTGTAAGCACAGAATCTTAACCTTAAAAAAGTGAGACCAGTTGGTTATGTTATCAAGTAATCATGGACTGGCTGCACTAGGATGTCTTGAAACAAACTAGCTAAGCTAGATATGAATTAAATTCTATTTTAGTACTGTATCTCTGTGGGTGGTGAAACACTGTACTGAGACCCCTGAGATAACCCCCACACATAGAGAAGTTTATTTGTAAAGCACATTTCAGCAACAAGGCAATTCAAAGTGCTTTACATGTGAAAATACATTTAACGTCTGAAAATTCATTGATATAGAATTTCTCGCACATTTTTGCAATGTTTAAAGTATATAATGGGAAAATATGAATAGAACTTTTAGGAGATCAATATAATAACTACCTGCCATAGAGTATTCTGACCATTAGCTCTGATTTGACCAAACACATGACCTTCAGTTTTAGGCAGGGATACTCACCATATAACCCACCACCTACAGTACACATGCATACAGTATATAGTACAGTATATAAATGTATATCATAGCCAGATAGTCTATGCCACTCTATACAGTTCATATTGCAGGAATCACGTTATATCACTTGGTGATATGGAAGTCCTTATACATCACTTACTGTATAGGCAGATTTGTGAACACCATGCAAAGGTGATGTCAGCTGCTGCTGTCTCATTTCTATTCAAATTCATGTTTAAATAGGGTGTTGAGTTTTGTCTACTGGTGACCTAAGATATGGGACATTTTCATGTTCATCACAATGACCTTTATTTCATGCTTCTTGAATTGAGTTACTAAAACATCTTCATAGCTCATTTGGATGTAATACTAGTCTCTTATCTACTGTGCCTATACACATTATGTTTGCCTCTGACTCAATTGTCTGTGACCCGTGTTTGAGCTCTATTGTTTGAGCAGCCTGTAGACTATTACCCTGGCCTCAGAATGGTATGACTCAACCAAAATAGAACACAGAGGCCTCAAACCAAGCGTGCTGGTACACTTTTTCTTCTTGGGAAGATATCTAAGGATATGAATCTCAGGATGAAACTTGAGCAAAGCTACTTGAGATAAATCTGTTGATAGATTTGGAAAATATGTGTGTAATGGCAATACACAAACAACAACAGCGTCTGTGCAGGTCAGGAGGTTTTTTTATTGGTGATATAAAGCACACACAGTGGCGAGTGTCAGAGGGAAAGGTCAATGTTCTTCTGGGAAGGAGGGTTGGGGAAGGGGGGGTGTGGGCGCAAATGGTTCTAGAACTCGGGGGCCTGTGGGGTTCTAGAACTCGGGGGCCTGTGGGGTTCTAGAACTCATTGATCCTCCGGAAGGACCCAACGGCGGGGGAGGCAGCACCCCAGTCGGCGAAGCTACGGTACTCGCCACGCTCCAGGAAGTACTGGTAGCCGCGGTAGCTGGGCTGCTCGTAGAATGCCCAGGCACCGTCCACCACCATGCAGGAGTGGAAGTTGTGGAACTTGAAGGTGTCCGGGACCGATGGACAGTCCTCACCGTACTCCGCCATCTGGCCTCCGAAATCTTGTCTGTCGTAGAGTCTGATCTTCCAGGAATTTCCATACACCTTGAAAATACAACACACATCATTTAAATGAAATAACCGTTTTCAATTCATATCTGGATCATAATATGATCTTAGCTATTTAATACATAGGTTAGTTGGTGCAATAGGGCCCAAACCAATGTTGGAATTCAGCATGTCACTTTAAAATGGGATTCTTGGCTATTTTCCTAGTTTCCTTCAACCACCGATGTTAATGAGGGGAGGCATGAGGCGTGCTGCTGCCAAAACATGAGCCTTTTATCTCTTCTGATTGTCTGTTGGCTTGTGGCTAACGAATGCCTGTTGGGCACTGCCCTGCATTCAAATCTAGTCAGACACTTCCTTACATCAAAAAATCCTGAAAGTAAAACATGCAGGCAATAATGAATTAATATATGCAGATAATAATGAATTAATAAATCTTTTATGGGCGATTTTGATTTAGAAACATTCTGACTGAAAAGCATTCAACGGGTTCTTGGAGGTGTTCCCATGGTAGCGCTGACATCATACTACACAGCCTCAGGTAGTGGTCTTTTGAAGGTTTTCTATGTACCATCGAGGGGCTTACATTTTTGATTGAACGACAGGATCTGATGCTGTCACTGAAGCCCATCCACTGCTGGTAGTCTGGGTATTCTCCAGGGTTCAGGATGTACTGGTAGCCGGTGTAGTTGGGTCTCTCGTACAGCACCCAGCAGCCGCTCTCCACCCTGATAGAGTTGCAGCGGCTGAAGTAGGAGTTCAGCTCAGGGCAGTCGCTGCTGCACTCATAACAGCTACCTTGGAAATTCTTGTCCTCAAAGAATACAATCTGGACAGGATGGAGACAGAGCCTGGTAAGCTACAGTACCAGCCATGCTTTTCATACTGTGCCACCTCCAAGAGGAGAAATAGGAAGAAAATAATCTGTGGCTTTTCTTGACGAGACATAAGATTTAGGTTGAAGATATGGCAAATGATGACTGCAAATGATAACTGCAAATGATGACTGCAAATGATAACTAGCAAATGATACGGCAAATGATAACTGAGAAAGATACTGGAAATGATCAAAGGATATAATTATGTAAATCTGAAGATCAATTTTTGGTTATGTTTTTACTAGCAACAAAATGTGAGGTGAGGTAAATTAGTATGCAAAAGTACTTTTCTGTCAAGTATCACTTCTCATAAAAGGGTGAATCGTCTTCAGTTAAATTAGCTATTCAACACAGCTGGGCTTCTTACCTTCCCCATTTTTTTGGTTTTGTTGATGTTATTGCTCACCTCCCACCCAACTGCAGCCTTGTGCAGGTTTATATCGAGATGCGGAATGTGCCGATGAGGGAAAGCCATTGTTAATTAAATTAGCCTAATTTGCATATCAGCAAAATGGTTTGTTCAAGTTTGATTTCCCTTTGTCACAGTGTAATGGCTCTGCATCAAAGAATAGTTAGAACGGTGCTGTGAAGGTTAAAGCCGTTCAAGCAGTCTGCAATCAGATAATCTTTAGTGGTTTTCCATTGCTGTCTTTGTGTTTGGGGTTGGCACTAAAAACTTTCTTTTATTGTCTGTATATTATTATTCAGGACACAGTATATCATCCTCTTGGTAGGGGCATTGCAATCCTTTATCTTGTCTTTGCAAGTAGACCTACTGTAGTGACCGATCTGGTGTAAGTCGAGAGTCTTACCTATAAATGTTCCCAAACAAGTCAGTCTGTCACATGACCAGACTAGTTATGCCATCATAGTCAATTACACTATTGTTTGTCATGAAGGAGTTTCCAGGATGTCAAGACACTCAAAAACCTGGAGATGACATTGCAGACAGTGCTTTGACGGAAATTACACGAAAACTATCTGTTTACAAATATTGTTAGCAACTACTGTCCAAAGGTGACACCTGGGAAATCTTACAGCTACAGTATGCACTGTATGGATTGTCTCAGAACCTGACCAATGTTGCATCACCGGCTTCCAGTACAACATGAGCAGTGTTACAACAGGACCTGAACCTGAGCAATGTTACACCAGGACCAGAACCTCACCAATGTTACACCAGGACCTGAACCTGAGCAATGTTACACCAGGACCTGAACCTGAGCAGTGTTACACCAGGACCGGAAACTCACCAATGTTAAAGGACAGGTTTGGAATTTAGCATTATAAGCCATGTTATAAGGTTATTTATGATCATATACATCGGCCGGTATCAAGGTTTTGTCAAACGGTGCACTCTTGAGATATAGCCCGTCACCGCTAATCAAAGTTCAAGTGGTAGTTTACAAACGTATGTACTGTGAGTGAAAATAGTTCTATGCTAAATGATAAATAAAACCCGATCGGATCTGTGGCGATTTGTTATGTCAGAACATCAACAGACACCAGTGACCACTCGGTGAGTTTCCTGTCTTTGAAAGACAGTTTATGGTGTTTTTGAAAGATTTTGTCTATGCATCTATGGATCCACTGAGTCTGTTATAACCTTATATTAAATAACCTCATAACGGTTTATAATATATATAATGTAACATAATATATAATGCTAAATTCTGAACCTGTCCTTTGACACCAGGACCTGAACCTCACCAATGTTAACACCAGGACCTGAACCTCACTAATGTTATACCAGGACCTGAACCTCACCAATGTTAACACCAGGACCTGAACCTCACCAATGTTAACACCAGGACCTGAACTTCACTAATGTTACACCAGGACCTGAACCTCACTAATGTTACACCAGGACCTGAACCTCACTAATGTTACACCAGGACCTGAACCTCACTAATGCTAACACCAGGACCTGAACCTCACTAATGTTACACCAGGACCTGAACCTCACTAATGTTAACACCAGGACCTGAACCTCACTAATGTTACACCAGGACCTGAACCTCACTAATGTTACACCAGGATCTGAACCAATGTTACATCAGGACCTGAACCTCACTAATGTCACACCAGGACCTGAACCTCACTAATGTTACACCAGGACCTGAACCTCACTAATGTTACACCAGGACCTGAACCTCACTAATGTTACACCAGGACCTGAACCTCACTAATGTTACACCAGGACCTGAACCTCACTAATGTTACACCAGGACCTGAATCTCACCAATGTTACACCAGGACCTGAACCTCACTAATGTTACACCAGGACCTGAACCTCACTAATGTTACACCAGGACCTGAACCTCACTAATGTTACACCAGGACCTGAACCTCACTAATGTTAACACCAGGACCTGAACCTCACTAATGTTACACCAGGACCTGAACCTCACTAATGTTAACAGCAGGACCTGAACCTCACTAATGTTACACCAGGACCTGAACCTCACTAATGTTACACCAGGATCTGAACCAATGTTACATCAGGACCTGAACCTCACTAATGTTACACCAGGACCTGAACCTCACTAATGTTACACCATGACCTGAACCTCACTAATGTTAACACCAGGACCTGAACCTCACTAATGTTACACCAGGACCTGAACCTCACTCATGTTACACCAGGACCTGAACCTCACTAATGTTAACACCAGGACCTGAACCTCACTAATGTTACACCAGGACCTGAACCTCACTAATGTTAACACCAGGACCTGAACCTCACTAATGTTACACCAGTACCTGAATCTCACTAATGTTAACACCAGGACCTGAACCTCACTAATGTTACACCAGGACCTGAACCTCACTAATGTTAACACTAGGACCTGAACCTCACTAATTTTAACACCAGGACCTGACCAATGTGACACTAGGACATACTGTATACTGTAGACCACTGAGCAGAGTCATCTACACAGATAGAGTGTAGAAGTATAAAAGCATGCCTGATTCTCCTTTACCCCTCAAAGAACAACAAATACTATTGCCATTCCCTTGATTACAGATGTTCTGAGCAATGTATCTGCAATCAAAACATATTGTCTACCATATTTTGTCTACCTTTTCTTGTGACGTAGAGCAATACTCTGGACCCTTCTGTCTGTGCTGCGTCGAGTGAGTCTACTGTAAAGGAAATAGTTGGCAGCAGCAGATGAGAGCTGATCTCTCCAAAAGACAAAAGGTTGTGATGTCAGACAGTCATTCAAAGACATTCGGTTCTTAATTATAGAATATCTTCACATTCCAAAGGGTTGTTATAGAGCTACAGACTGAGGTAGTTCTGTTCAAATGAATGCTCTTTTTGCAGAACAACAGATATGTCTGTGCTTGCCCTATAACTGTACTGAAATTGTTTTCAGCTCCCCACTGGTGTAGGATTGGGAATTTAACGTATTTGTTTTCTCTACTTAAAGCACACTTAGATCAACTGGGGGTTACTAAACCTGCAACACAGAGCAAGAGAGAGAGGAAAAGAGAACTGCATTGACTCAACCTTTATAGTAGACAAAATCACTGTTTCCATCACAACATTTTTTTAACTTGCTGTTGATTGTTATTTCTTGTGTGTGTTTGTTTTATGTTTTATGTTTTATGTGGCTTTTTGTTGTTGTTGTTGTCGTTGTTATTGTCGCTGTTGTTATGTCTGATTATTTGCCTGTCTTGTCTCATTTCTTTGTTTCTGTACCACCAGTTCAGTTAAAATCAATAAATAATTATTAACAAAAAGAACATGTTGTTGATTGACACATTTCTAAATAAATAACAGCTGGACAGAGACACGGTCTGTAAAAAGTGAAAAAATTCCAACTAATTTCTCTTAGATGAAACCAACACACACACAGCCCTAACCTAATAAGTTGAGGGATATTATTTCAATACCCTCCATCCCATCCTCCTCCAACCCCTCCTACCCCTTTTGCTCCTTGTGTCTCAGTCACCTGCCCCACAGTGTTGTGAGCTGAGATGGCACAAATCCAATTTACAGCCATCGCAGACCTGCTTATTCATCAGCTTCCAGAATTTGAATAACAAAACACCATAACAATGTATAAAGTATAAAAGCCCCTGGCAGCCACAGCTCGTTGGACAGAATCCCAGAAACACAAACCATCCAACATGGGCAAGGTATGGACAGATGTACAGTTTACCATGTGGGTCCACCGGTCCTCTAGCAAACAACAAATCAGATTCAGCTGTTGGGAAAAAAACAGCAGGCAACTGAACATGGACAGATATGGACAGCAAACAGAGACAGACAGACAAACAAGCTGCTAGATTGACATTCTAGTAACAGTACTGTAAATGTCTGGCTATACTCAACTGACAATGTTCAATGTTTATTTTCAGATCATCTTCTACGAGGACAGGAACTTCCAGGGCCGTCACTATGAGTGCAGCAGCGATTGCTCTGACATGTCCTCCTACATGTCCCGCTGCCACTCCTGCAAGGTGGAGAGCGGTTGCTTCATGGTGTACGACCACCCCAACTACATGGGCCAGCAGTCCTTCATGAGGAGGGGAGAGTACGCTGACTACAGGAGTCAGTTCGGATGGAACGATGGCTTCATCAGATCTTGCCATATGATCCCCATGGTGAGTACAAAATAAAGTAAAAACATTACATTTTATCCTCTAACTTTGAAAACAAAAATGTAATTTTCACTTTCTCATCAAACAGCACAGAGGAAACTACAGGATGAAGATCTACGAGAGGGAGAACTTCGGAGGTCAGATGAACGAGATGATGGAGGACTGTGACAACATCCAGGATCGTTACAGCATGAACAACTGCCAGTCCTGCAACGTGATGGACGGCCACTGGCTGATGTACGAGCAGCCTCAATACAGAGGCAGGATGATGTACATGAGGCCTGGAGAGTACAGGAACTTCAGCAACATGTATGGAGGCATGGGAAACATGAGGTGGATGAGCATGAGGCGTATCACTGACATGTGTTAGATATCACTACACAGATATCAATAAAGCATGTTAAATACAATATTCCAATGTTGTACAATTACTCAAATCTAACGTGCACAACATATTCACATGGCATATTGACTACAGTTTAACCTACATTAGCAAATCTGGAGTTTATGAGTATTTGACTGTCAGTGTATTGCACATACAGCACATGCTGAAATATCAGTCAAACTATTAGCCAATACCACATCTTCATATATGGTTCTCAAGCAGTAGCCTACAGTATAGCAGGTTTGGCAAAAGAAATAACCACTCTGCCAATACTGGGGTCCGTTAGATATGGATACTAATATTTCAGAAGTATAAGTATCACATTAGTCATGTACTGTACACTATATGCAACAGCCTCCTCTGTAGTTTTCCCCAAACTGTATCAACATTTAGAGCTATTAGACCATAAAGTGATAGATCAGGGTTCTGCAACCTGCGGCTCCCAAGCTTCATGCCGTTCTTTAGCCTCGCTCCAGTGGCTCCCTGGCTTTGACAACCATTACATGGAAAGGAATAACTAAATAAAAATACTAAAATTAAATACATTTATTAATCACTAAAATTAATGGTCATGTTGGCATTCAAGTTAGCTAACTAGCTAGATAGCAGCTAGCCTCATGAGACCATCTTGATTTTGCAAGCTCACATTCTGGTTCTCTCGCAAGTCAGTCTGGATACGCTCCATAGAGGTCTGTTTGTGCCAGATCAGAAAACGATCTCACCAATCAGCGTTGGTTCTGAGGAATTTGAAATACAAACAGCTACGCTGGGCAGGTTTAGGTGTGACGACGGCAAGGAGCAGTTGAAGTTAGCACGGTGATAGACAGATATCAACAATCACCTGCCAAGTATTTTTGAAAGTATCTGCCCTTTTCCAAACAGTTTTCAATGGTGCGTCAGGTTAGATAGCAGCAGACTCCATAGAAATTCACCTGAATTCAGGAAATGTAGTGTTTGACACTCAAAATGTCCTCTCTGGACCCCTAGACCCCCCACACCCCCTTAATGTGCCCCCCCTGGGTGCATACCACCAAGCCTGAAAACAAATATATGGGAAACACTGCCTTCATTATACTGTAAGGCTCATATACGTTTTGTGGCTCGAGTCAGATTCTGTATTCCTTTTTTTGGCCAAAAAAGACTCTTTTGATGGTGCTGATCCCTGGTCTAGAGGGAAACAGCTCCAAGCTTGAACATCAAAAGTCATGGAAGGGAAGACAACAAACTCAGGCTGATGAATGTTGCAGAATATGGCTTTTCTACTGTTTTTCGACAATATTTTGCATGTTTGACACATTAATAAACACCAAATTACTCAGGGCCGTGTTTGTGTAGCTCGTGATTTATTGGAGGGAAGGTAAAAATAACTGGAGGTGAATGGGTGGCTGTATTTGTCCGGCTCTGTGGCGCCCCCCTCGGGTTACACCCGATGGGGGGCAGTGCGATGCACTCTGGGCTCTCCCCCCGCACACCCCAGTCCTGTGTCTCTAGTATATCTAGCCTGTGTCTCTAGCATCCCCACACAGGGAGCTGGCTTCGTTCTAAGTTTTATTTTCATTCGTGGATCCTGCCCGTGATTCAGATCTGTTCCTAAATTTAATGGGTTCTAAGGTCCGTATAGCTTTTTAGTATAGCTAAAATGTGAAACTGAGCCATTTCACACAAGTGCCTCTACTCATCTATTACACGTTTAGCCGTGATACCAGGCTGCACACAAAGTGCACACACCACCGAATACATTACCTCTCACCCTGCGCTGTCGCTGGGGCAGAGGTAAAAATGTTGACGGGTCCAGGGTCCATGGTGGTGTAGCAGTCTAAGCATCGGGTGCAGTGCCCACCAGGGACCAGGGTTCGTGCCCTGGTGTCCCCAGATCCAAATATGGCCGGGTCCCACAGTGGACTGGCATATTAGGCTGCCACTCCCAAGGGGGGTTAGTTTAATTTCGGCCCAAGGGTCCACAACTCTACAGCGACCCTGTCTGGAGCCGGACAGTCTTGAGAGAGTCAAGTAACTTGCTCTATCATCCGGATCACCGATCACAGGGTTGTGCGACGGACCCTCCACAGCAGCGACAGGGGACAATTGAACAATAGTTCAGGTGTAATTGATTACCAAATTTGGTGAAAAAGGGATCACATCTGAAATAAACTTCAAATAAAAAAAATTGACGGGTCTAAAATGAATATTGTGTTCATGTCTGAGGTTTGGTTCTCACCTCTGACAAGACTTCTGAGCCAATAGTATTACGAGATCTGTGCCATGTGGTATCTCTTTGTTGGGAGCGAACAGGAGTCATAATACTATTGGCTCACGAGTCTTGTTAGAGTTTTTATTTTATTTATGATTTGTCTGTACAAACATTGTTATCTATATCACCTTTAAATTCAATTTACAATGTAACAGTGTATCAAATAAAGTATATTTCAGATGTGTTGCTGTATACCATGGTTTATACTTGTTTCAAGTCTCCACCTTGATTGTGTAATTTGTGCAATTTTTCTACGGGGATCAATAAAGTACCTACTAAAACTAATACAACAAATGTCTTTTTTTTCTTTCTTTTTTTTACATTTGGCTTAAGCATTAACATTTTTTACATTGTACATTTGGACTTTAGATCTCAGAAGAAAGCTATTATAATATATATATATATATATATATATATATTTCTCAGATGAGTATACAGTAGTGTGTACCAGGAGAGGCTTGAACCCCCCTCACATACTTGCCAAGACAGTGTAGAGTACAACACTAGACCAAGACGCCATGTACAGTAGTCTGAGGACATCTGGCCTAACAAATACATCCACGAGCTGTACATCGAGCAAGACATATACTGTATGGTTATAACTGCTTTGTGATACATATATATATATATATATATATATATATAGAGAGAGAGAGAGAGAGAGAGAGAGAGAGAGAGAGAGAGAGAAACTACATGAACATTTATATAATGCTATAGTGGGTTCATGAAGGCAAAATGAAACATTTAAAAGCTGTACTTCATCTATAACATGTCATTGATATCGCCCAATGAAATGCCATTGAATGAATACAATGTGCCTTCAGTCACATGCTCCTCTGTGTTGTGAACCATGACGGCACACATGAAATGAAGCGATCGCAGACCTGCTTATTCATCAGCTTCCAAAACAATTTGAATAACAAAACACCATTACAATGTATAAAGTATAAAAGCCCCTGGCAGCCACAGCTCATTGGACAGAATCCAACAAGAACAAACCATCCAACATGGGCAAGGTATGGACAGATGTACAGTATACCATGTGGCTCCACCAGTACTCTCACAAACCGGTTTCAGCTGATTGGAACAAAACAGCAAGCAACTAGTTATGGACAGCAACCAGAGACAGACGAACAAGCTGCTAGATAGACAGATAGAAACAGTAGAAAGATTAATAGATTAATAGTAACAGTAAATGTCTGGCTACACTCAACTGACAAGGTTTTGTTTATTTTCAGATCATCTTCTACGAGGACAGGAACTTCCAGGGCCGTCACTATGAGTGCAGCAATGACTGTGCCGACATGTCCTCCTACATGTCCCGCTGTCAGTCCTGCAGGGTGGAGAACGGTTGCTTCATGGTGTACGACCGCCCCAACTACATGGGCCAGCAGTACTTCATGAGGAGGGGAGAGTACGCTGACTACAGGAGTCAGTTCGGATGGAACGACGGCTACATCAAGTCTTGCCGTATGATCCCCATGGTAGGATTTAATTTTTTTCTATTGTCTCGAATTCAATTCTCCTCATCAAAACTGTTGTATAAATGTGTACAATTTTGTTGTCCTTCTCCAACAGCACAGAGGAAACTACAGGATGAGGATCTACGAGAAGGAGAACTTCGGAGGTCAGATGAATGAGATGATGGAGGACTGTGACAACATCATGGACCGCTACCGCATGAACAGCTGCATGTCCTGCCACATTATGGATGGCCACTGGCTGATGTACGAGCAGCCTCAATACAGAGGCAGGATGATGTACATGTATCCTGGAGAGTACAGGAACTTCAGCAACATGTATGGAGGCATGGGAAACATGAGGTGGATGAGCATGAAGCGTATCACTGATATGTGTTAGATAAATTTTCCGAAATCTACACATAATAAATCATGTTAAATCAAATATTCATATGTTGTACATGTGATTACTTGACTGCAACGTGCACAACATATTAAAATAAACTGGCATACTGACGACAGTTCAACCGATATTAGTATTTTGAGTATTTTGTTATCAGTGTATTGCACATATAAAAATTAGTCATACCATATCATGAGCCATACAGTATGTTCATTTATGGGTCTCAAGCAGTACAGTACAGCAGGTTTGGCAAAAATAACCACTGCCAATACTGGAGTATATTAATACATGGATACTAGTACTACAAGTATAAGTAACTATAACTATATATAACTATATAAGTATCCCATTAGTCATGTATATGCAACACCCTCTATACATGCTTATACCATGGCCTGGGTGAATACTCTTTTCTGATTGGCCAGGAGGTGTGCGTTAAAACCATATAATGCACACTTAGTTCGACTGAAATTTAAGCACCGATCTAAATTAATGATCCGTAACTAGTAGAAATCCGGATCTGTGTTCTAGTGTAGGCAAATGGGCAGATCCAAAAACTAACTATAGGAGTAGGTCTACACTGTAACGCTGTGTTCACTTTACATTATAAAAGTCAAACAGGTTATTAACGAGTTAGAGCTATATAGTAGGCACTACTGTACCTTAGTGGATACTATAGCCTAGTTAATTATAACTTTGAAATAATAATAATAACAGGAGTCACAAAGGGACAGTTGACGCATGGAGAGAAGGAGAGCAATACTGTTAGAGGCACAAACCTAAATTAAGAATAGGCTACAATATATACTGAGTTAATGTGAGTTATTTTGGGTCACTGTTGTCCCAAACTTGTTATGCACTACATGATTGCAATTAAAATTTTTACATTTTTTTTTTTTAATTTGGTACCACTGGACTCTTAGTGCCCCTGGGCACATGCCCAGTTGCCCATATTGTTAATCTGGCCAGGATTACAGGAAATGTGAATTTCAAGTTTATAGCAGCATGAGATTCTGACGTATCATGGATCATTGTTAAATTTAAATGAACAGTGTGTCAAATAAAGTATGTTTCAAATATACCTTGCTTTATGTTTGTTTAAAGTTTCCACCTTTATTGTGTAATTTGTGCAATTTTCCCCCAGGGATCAATAAAGTACCTACTAAAACTATTACAACAAATGTCACAGTTCTTTGTTGTACTGTAATATTTTTTACATTATCAACATTATTATGGTTTTATTATATTGCATACAGTTTGCAATATACTGTCGCCATGTTTCATGTGTCATGTGTTTCAGTGTTCATTGTAGTGCCCCCGTGTGACAAAACCACATCATAGCACTGGAGGTAAATACTGTACATGTGTGTAAATTCAGTGTGGAGCTCATAAAAAGCATTTGACTGACATCCAAAGGCTGTTAATCAATGTTTGAGTGCATACCCAGAACATTGATGAGCATGGAAAGAAACATTGTGAATATGGAATAATGATCATAATCTTTTTATGTTGGCATTAAGTTACCCTCCATATCTGTCTATTAACAATACATTCTGTGTATCAGTTATTAGATATGTAACTTCCTAACACTGTGATAACAGCATATTCCACCATACTTTTTCTTTTTAAGCAATGCCCTTTATCTATCTGTCTATACTGCATGTAGTGAGTCTAATATAAAGGGGATAGTTGGCCTGTTAACAACAAATGAGAGCTGATCTTTCCATAAAACAAACAGTTGTGATGTCAGACACTCCTCCAAAGACATTCCAAGTATTACATAATTCGTTCACATTCCAAAGGGTTGTTATAGAGCAGTAGACTTGGAGGCAGTCCTGTTCAAATGAATGCTCTTTTAGCAGAGCAACAGTGATTGTGCTTGCCCTAAAACTGTACTGAAATTGATTTCAGCTGCCAACTGGTGTAGGATTAATTAACTTCAGCTACCTATTGGTGTAGGATTTGAAGTGAATATTTCATTTTGGGATCTACTGGGGGTTGTTAAGTGTGCCAGAGAGGGAGAGAGAGAGAGAGAGAAAGAGAGAGAGAGGGAGAGAGAGAGAGGGACTATATTGACTCAATCTTTATGGTATTTTTCACAGTACATTTATTCTCATATTGTTTATTCATCATTCTCATCCTCTATTCACATCACTGTTCCCACCACAACATGTTGCTAACTTGTTCTTCATGGACGCATTTCTAAATAAAACTTAATAGTGGATGAACATAGACATTGTCTATAAAACAATGAAAACCAAATACTGTGCATTTAAATTATAACAAACTTTCAGAATTTATCTTAGATGAAACCAACATCTCCCACAACCTCATCTTCCTCCTCCACCACCTCCTCCTGCTCCTTGTGTTTCAGTCACCTGCCCCATAGTGTTGTGAGCTGAGATGGCACAAAAAAAATGAACAGCCATCGCAGACCTGCTTATTCATCAGCTTCCAGAACAATTTGAATAACAAAACACCATTACAATGTATAAGTATAAAAGCCCCTGGCAGCCACAGCTCGTTGGACAGAATCCCAGAAACACAAACCATCAAACATGGGCAAGGTATGGACAGATGTACAGTTTACCATGTGGGTCCACCGGTCCTCTAGCAAAAAACAAATCAGATTCAGCTGTAGGGAAAAAAACAGCAAGCTACTAGACATGGACAGCAAACAGAGACAGACAAACAAGCTGCTAGATTGACAGATAGAAACAGCAGATAGTAACAGTAAATGTCTGGCTACACTCAACTGATAATGTTCAATGTTTATTTTCAGATCATCTTCTACGAGGACAGGAACTTCCAGGGCCGCCACTATGAGTGCAGCAGCGACTGTGCCGACATGTCCTCCTACATGTCCCGCTGCCACTCCTGCAGGGTGGAGAGCGGTTGCTTCATGGTCTATGACCACCCCAACTACATGGGCCAGCAGTACTTCATGAGGAGGGGAGAGTACGCTGACTACAGGAGTCAGTTCGGATGGAATGACGGCTTCATCAGATCTTGCCGTATGATCCCCATGGTGAGTACAAAGTAAAGTTAAAAAAAACATTACATTTTATCCTCTAGCTTTGAATACACAAATGTAATTGTCACTTTCTCATCAAACAGCACAGAGGAAACTACAGGATGAGGATCTACGAGAGGGAGAACTTCGGAGGTCAGATGAACGAGATGATGGAGGACTGTGACAACATCATGGATCGTTACAATATGAACAACTGCCAGTCCTGCAACGTGATGGAGGGCCACTGGCTGATGTACGAGCAGCCCCACTTCAGAGGCAGGATGATGTACATGTATCCTGGAGAGTACAGGAACTTCAGCAACATGTATGGAGGCATGGGAAACATGAGGTGGATGAGCATGAGGCGTATCACTGATATGTGTTAGATATCTCTTCTGAATTCTACAATAAAGCACTTTAAATAATACTATTCCTATGCTGTACATATGATTACTCAAATGCAAAGTGCACACCATATTAAAATGGCATGCTGACAACAGTTCAATCTACATTAGCAAATCTGTATTTTGTCAGTGTGTTTCACATAGCCTACATTACATTTACATTAGAATAATTTAGCTGACACTTGTATCCAAAGCGACTTACAATAATTGCATTTAACATAGGAAAAGCTACTACTATTAAAGGATTTATGTCTCAGCAGGATCTGGAAAAAAACTTCCATGTCCATGTTTATCTTCAGTAGACTCGACAACGGTGTATACAGGTCTCTCTAAAAAATCGACCAGACAGCTGCAGCTGATTCACAACGCTGCTGCTGGAGTCCTCACTAAGCCTAAGAAAGTGGATCACATCACTCCTATTCTGAGGTCGTTACACTGACTTCCTGTCTGTCAAAGAATTGTGTAACCCAGGGTTACAAGGTAGACTAATAAGACAGAAATAAAGTCAATAAATATGCTGTCACTTTAGGTAGTGATGAATAGTAGTTATTAGTTATTATAATAGTAAATAACTGATAGAGGGAGAGATGAGCCAATGAGAATTAGTCTTGTCTCGCGACCGGCTCCTTTTCTGCTGTGCGCGTTGTGGTGGCTGGGCTCGGTTGACCTATGACATTTGGACACTCACAAAATACTATTATAACACTTCAGATTGAATTCCCCAGTACCACAGGGTTCTCCTCGTAAGAATCAACACAATCACACAACCTTGTCAAATGAGGACGAGAAATACAACAGAATAGAATAAAAAGAACTTACTTTAATACCTTACAGTTTGCAGCAAAAGGGACGGTTACACAGAAACACAAGTGTGTCTGAGCAAGCGCGCCGCCTGATGTTCGGGACGCTCTATATATATGCTATGCTATGCTATGCTATGCTATGCTATGCTATGCTATGCTATGCTATGCTATGCTATTCCACACAATACATTGGCGCGTGACTACATGTGTTAGTACCTGATTGGTTGAAACTTTTATCTAGTGCTAGTCCTATGAGCTCACTAGTTTCGTTTTCCATTCAGCCGATGTGATTAAGGTGTTCCCTGTTAGTTACATTTACTGCAACTTTAACAGGCTTTTCATTGTGAGGTTGTGTGACCTTGGCAGTCAACTTATCTGCTACTGGAACACAGATAATAACAACTTTTCATGCGTACTATGTGTTCTGGAAAAGTACAAAGTGTACAGCAGTATTGAAGCATAACTAGGCCTAAATAGACAGGCCTTGTATTAAACAACTATAATAGCCCTTTATCAAAAATACCTTTCACATTTCCCCCCTTTGATCCATAATATGGATCACTCTACTGTTAACATTACTGGTGAATGATGCTAAGCTAAGCTATCATAATAAGAATAACAGAGTACTTGAAAACACATCTAAATAGCCCAGTGACTTTAAAACAGAGTATAAAACATAATAGAACATAGTTACTGTACTGTAACTAGTACAATCATAAAACAACAGTTTAAAATGTCAGGAATGGCATGAGTCTTTAATAGTGAAATTTACAACAGTATTATTGCTTTTTGGGTTGACCCTATTGGTCAGTTACTCAGCTTCTTGGTGGTTTGGTCTTCAGGACTCCAAAAGTCCTCTCCGGTGCTCAACCTTTAGGTGACTGCCAGCTGGTCTGTCACTGTAGGGAGGTGTTTGTAGCTCGACTAGCAGGGGCCACGGCTCTCGTGTCTACCCGAGTTAGGAGGTCCCAGTGTGGGGTGTATGTTGGTTATCAGTTTCTGGAAATGTGTGTATGTGCTCAGATCTTGCCTGTCTACTGGTGGATCACTCCAGGGTTAGCCTCATGGTATTTCTGGAGGTCCCAAGCCTTCTGCTGGGCTGGGGACAGGGAGGCTTCTTCATCCTGCAGCAGGACCATCTCGGTGGCGTCTGCTCCCAGGGTGGCTCGGGTTGCTTTGGTGATGAAACACTTGCAGATAGGAATGCCACAGAACACTAGTATTCCAATTAGAACCAGGACACTCACGATCATGGAGACTGCTTTCCCCGCCCAGCCAGAGAAGAACTCGGTCAGCCAATGCAGATCTCCTCCGGTGGGGGCAACCTGGCTCAAAACTTGTTCAATCATGGTGGCGCTATGTTTGAGATAGTTAGTGACATTGTCTTTGGCGTCTGGGATAAAGAAACAACAACTTATGCCTAACAT
Organism: Borostomias antarcticus; assembly: GCF_949987555.1. NCBI lineage: Eukaryota > Metazoa > Chordata > Actinopteri > Stomiiformes > Stomiidae > Borostomias > Borostomias antarcticus. Next base: position 18,527,666 of record NC_140250.1, read on the forward strand.
TTTGCATACTCCACCTTCCCTGGCGGTGATTAGGTCGAGGGCTTCACGGTTCTCCAGGACAGCTTCCCTCATGGCGGATACTTCGGCTGTCAGTTGGGACATGGCTGAATTGATGTCTCGGGTGGCATTGGCTAGACACTCGTCATCCCAGGCGAGGCGGTTGATTTTCTCGAGGCTCCAAACGGCCGGGATAGATGAAGTGAAGCCGAAGGACGCAGCCACCCCTAGACCCGCCTCTTCGGCTTGAGAGGTCCAGGGATTGCGAAAATTAAGATTGGGGTGTTGGGATTGTGGGCCTTCCTCACGATTGTCTCGGTGTCCGATGGCAGTGGTGGAGAGTTCTGGGCCAGTTGGATTGGCTGGATGGATGTTACTCTTGGGTGTCAGGAGTCCTGAGTAGCAGCATCCCCTCCAGGTTCCTGCTGGTCCTAGGGTGTATCTGTGTCTTTCTCCACAGACCCACCCATACGCCAGCATGCTTTTAGGAGTGGTTATAACTCCCCAAGGACAGGTTACATTGTGTGTGACATTCCGATAGGTTACCGTGCAGTTGGGGTTGTGGGCGTCGACATGGACGTTGGTGGCGCACTGAGACCATCCCAACAGTGGTGCTTTGGGGTCGTGTTGGCAGAGACACACTGGTGCGTTTTTTCGGATCACTCGGCGGCGTCTCCGGACGTCGGATGTTGGCTCGTTCTGGTGCTGACAGGTTACTGGAGGTGGGCTGGTTGCGTTGTTCCTGATCATTTGGTCAATTGAGAGAACACTTAGAATGTCAAATGGTGTGGTGCAATTACCAGTGTTGTTGAAGTTCACATCTTTGCTGCTGATGCCCTCGAAGGAGTCCGTCCTGACTCCCTCATGGCACACCCAACAGGGTCCGTTGTGGACTTGACTGATGAGGACAGCTCGGGCGCAGGCCATGTTTCCTCCGCAGCGGCGAAGGGCGTTCCTGGCCTCCTGGGTGGGTCCATGGTGGTCTGTACCTACTAGGGGATCATGATTATTGGAGAGAAATTCGGCTTCCTCTTCTCCGTTTGTCACCTGTATGTTTACGCTGTTTTCCCCTGCTTGCGCGGCCTGATTGATTTTCTCGATGGCAGTGGTGGGTCGAGGTCTTACTACGAGTTGGAATCGCTCCATGGGGTCTTCTCCCCATAGGTCTACCCCCGCCTGATAGTCCCCTCCATCGCCCAGTCTTGGGGTCAGGGTCCAGATAACGCAATTATCCGTCTGGCCGATCTCTCCTCTCGTAGACCCGCCTTGGAATTTTACCTGCGGAACATCTGCATAGTGCATGCCTCTCTGGTAGGATTGGCTACATTCTCGGGACCCTACTCCTTTGGTCGCCCCAGTTGACCGGAACACATCACACATATTGTTGCATGGTTCTACACAGAGGTACACGGGGAATGCCCTCCCATAGTAAGAGTACCAGTATCCGCAAATATTAATTTCACACTCCCTCCCCTCCTCACAATGGAACGTTTGTCTGGCCTCGGCACCGGTGCTGAGGAATGACAGAGCGGTAAATAGTATGACGGCGGCAACGATGAGCTTACTTCCATTCATATTGGGCTAGGTGGGCGGGTTGCTTCGCTCTCTCTGGGGTCTCCTAAGTGGTGGGGTCGGTTGGGGTGGTTCCTCCTCTTCTGGGACCTCTGGGTCCGCGGGCTCTGGGACTGGTTGTTCTTCCTTGACAGGGGAAAAACTGGGAACAGAAGGAATGTCAGTTTGTGGGGTGTCGGGTCCCCCCTTTGTTGGTGACTCTGGCTCACACGATGGGAAGTCTCTGGTGGTTTCCTCTGGGATGTCTTCCCCTCTCCAACGCTTCACATGTGCTGTGTGTACCCAGGTTGGTCTCTCGTTCACTCGGATGGCTGTTGGAGTGGCGAGGATGACTTCGTATGGGCCTCTCCACCTGGGATCGGTCCACTTCGTGCGGCCGAACGCTCGGATGAGCACAAAGGATCCTGGGCTGATGGGGTTGTTTGGTTCTGGTGCTGGGTCGTATGCCTGGGCTGTGAGAGTGGATCTGATGACAGAGAATTGTTTAGACAGACATACAGCGAATTCACATGCATTGGGTGGTGGTACCAGGTCCGCTGGTGGGTCTGCTCCTGTGTATGGGGGACGGCCAAACATGCATTCAAAAGGTGTTAGAGGTGTCCCTGACCTTGGCGTGGTTCTCATGGACAGCAGAGCAAGGGGCAGGCACTTGACCCAATTCTGACCGGTTTCAGACACGAGTTTGGCGAGCCTGCTCTTGAGGGTTCCATTGGATCTTTCTACCTGTCCTGCCGACTGGGGGTGATAGCTACAGTGTGTTTTGAGCTCTATTCCCAACAGTTGTGTGGCGTGTGCCAGTATCTCACTGACGAACGGGCTGCCGTTGTCTGAGGAGATTTTCTTGGGTAAGCCAAATGTGGGGAACCAACCTCTGCACAGTGCCTCAGCCACTCCTCGTGCTGTCTCCCGTTTCATTGGGTAAGCCTCCACCCACTTACTGTACATGTCCACGACCACCAACGCCACTTCTTGCCGGCTGCAGGAGTAAGGTGCACAAAATCAAGCATTAGATGAGCTCCTACGCCCTGGGCTAGACCCCCATGGTGTCCTGGTGTGTTTTTGAGGCCCCTGGATACATTGTATCGGGCACATGTGATGCAACATTGACAATTTTTTTCTGCTGTTTGTGTGATGCCTGGGCAGTACCAGGATCGGGTAAGGATCTGACTAATCCCCCCTTTGCTCACGTGACCACGTCCGTGAGCAACATGACAGTAATATGTGTAATGTTTTCTCGGCATGCACGGTCTACCGTCTGCTGCCCTCCAGATACCGTCTGTTTTCGTGCAGCCCTCTTCCTCCCATAGGGAGGCTTCCACAGGGCCCAGATCAGTCCTGTACATTCTCCTAAGCACACTCGATCCTGCAGCCACCAAACAGTCCTGTCCCTCAACTGGATCCTCCTCCGTCAACTCCTCTGGTTCCTGCGAGAGAAAGCAAGTTTAGCAATTGGAGAGAGATAGGGTTGGCTGCCAGGTGGTAACCAGCCGCTCGCTTGGCCTCCTCGTCGGCCCGCTGGTTGCCCCTTGATGCTGTGTCTGTTGCATTGGTGTGTGCCATGACCTTGATTACCGCCAGCTTCGAGGGTAGCAGCATAGCTGCGAGTAGGCCGTCAATCAGTTCCCTATTCTTGATGTTGGTGCCTGCTGATGTTTTGTAACCCCTTTTGGCCCATAGGGCGCCGAAACTGTGTCCCACTCCCCATGCGTACTTGCTATCGGTGTAAATGGTGACCTTGTTACCACTTGATGCCTCACACGCCTGGGTGAGGGCCCACAACTCTGCCTGTTGTGCCGACCACCCGTCCTGTAGTCTGCCACTGGTCACTACCTCGGTGTCGGAAACAACTGCAAAACCCACATGTTTATGACCTGTATTGGGATCGATGGAAGCAGAACCATCACAGTAAAGTGCACGCGCGCCCTCCAAGGGCACGTCCTTCAAATCTGCCCTTGGTTTGCACTCTTCGTCCACTCGTACCACGCAGTCGTGCTCCACCTCCGCCAGGTCGACATCTGGGAGAAGGGTTGCAGGGTTAAGTGTGGTACAGCGGACAACTGACACGTTGGACTGACTCAAGAGAGAGCTTTCGTACTGCTGAACACGGGCAGTACTAAGACAGCCTTGCTCCGAAGAGTTAAGGATCGCCGCCACTGCATGCGGGGCCTGAATGACAACCTTACAGTATCCTACAATCGGAGCACACTTTACCAGAGCGATGTCGCACGCCACCACGGCCCTCGTGCACCCAGGGAGCCCCAGCTCGACAGCAGAGAACGCCTGTGAGAAGTAAGCGATTGGTCGGTGTCTTCCCCCATACCTCTGGGTCAGCACACACCTCACATGCTTACCACTCCCATCGACGAACAGGTCGTACTGCTTGGTGGGGTCCTGGTACCCAAGGCACGGTGCGGTGGTGAGCGCGGACCTCAGCTCCTCCCAAGCCGACTCCATCTCAGGGCTCCAAATCACCTTTTCTCCTGGTTTAAGGGAGAGAAACGGGGTGCGCAGTGTTTTGTCTAACCTGCTGCATTCGGGAATGAAGGTGCGACAGTACCCTACCATCCCAAGGAAAGAGAGAACCTCCTTCTTGGTCCCTGGTCTTTTCATGGCCAGGATCGCTGTGACCCGGCTTAGTGTGATACGCTTACCTTCGGCCGTGAGTGTGTGGCCCAAGAACGTGACCTGTTGTGTCACAAGCTGGGCTTTCTTCCTGGATGCCTTGTGGCCTCCCGCCGCCTTGTGGCCTCCCGGAGCCTCTCGGTCCCTTCCAGACAGCCTTCTCTGGTGGGACAAGCAAGAAGTATGTCATCAACATACTGAATGAGCACCCCACCAGCCGGTGGGACATACTCACGAAGGTCGTTGGATAGGACAGCGTTGTAGATTGTGGGGGAATTCGTCCATCCCTGGGGACAGAGTGTCCAGGTGTAGCATCGACCGTTGAAAGTGAATGCGAACCAGTGCTGTGATTTGGGGTCGACTGGTACAGAAAAGAAAGCATTGGCAAGATCCACAACAGTGTACCATTGGCAGTCAGGTGTGAGAGGTTCAAAGATTGTGTTAGGGTCTGGTACCAATGGAGCGAGTTTCAAACATACCTCATTCACGGCCCTGAGATCCTGCACAAACCTCCACTCTGGTGGCTGACCTGCTTCCCGGTGCTTTTTTACTGGGAAGATGGGTGTGTTAACAGGGCTTCCTTGTGGCATGTCTATGATCACCCCTGCTTTTAACAGCTCTTCCAGCACCGGCCTTACCCCTTCTTCTGCCTCTTTTGAGATGGGGTACTACTTTACCTGAACTCTGGGCGCCTGGGCCCCTCCGTCTCTGTTGGATACCACCACTGGGGTGGCTGACCTAACCTTCCCTACATCATACTTCCCTGATGCCCAGATGCAGTGGGGTAGCCTGGCTAACATGTCCCCTACATCGGCTGGTTCCTCCTCGGTCATCAGGTACTGTGGATCAAAAATTGCCATTACATCTCGGGTCATGGTCAACATCATGGGTTCAAACAGTTTCAATCTATATACAAGTTCACCATACATCAATAGGGAGGTTACCTCACCGAACTGAGTTTAACCCTCCTTTTCATGTTTACCCATGCTCCACAGCCACTCACAGGCCCCTGTGAAGCCTCCTAGGCCAACCCATGCATCCTTCCGCCCTTTGGTGAGAGAAACATGGGGCACCCCCTCCTGGACGGCGGGCACATAGTCGTGTGCCTCGGCGTCTCCTAAGGTGACTCCCGCTGTGGTGATAGAGTTGCTGAAATAGATGCTGTTAATCCTGCCTGTGCCTAGCTGGGGACCTGCTCCATCTACATCCCTTACCCATTCTTCAACTTCCTCTTCGCTTTCTGTAACTCGTATAGTAACGTGAGGTGTGTGTACTGTGCAGATAGGTGCTTCTGATATCATGTCCTAAAATCATCTGCCATGTGTGCCAGTAAGTCCCCGTCCTCCTCCGCTTACTCCAGGACAAGGGCAAACCGGTTCTGCTCATCTAGCATGAGCCTGAACTCTGTGTCTGTGTCTGGGTGTGGTATGTGCGCTTTGACTCCGGCATCTGTAACTACTAAATTTAGGTTGAGTTTACACATGACGTCCCTGGCTAGCAAATTCATGGGACACCCTCTGCTAAACATAAATGAATGCTCAAAATCAATCGATGCTGAATCAGTGTGAAACTTGCATTTTATTGGTACAGTGAGTGGTTCAGTTGTGGAGGCCCCAGACGCGTTTCTAGTAGTTCTGGTGTCTCCCGACAGTGTGGGTCTGAAATTACATTGGTTAGCACGTAACACAGAAGTGGTAGCACCAGAGTCAACAAGAAACATTATGTCCTGACCTTCGATTGTCAAAAGAACAGTGGCCAATCGTCTGTGTGCTCCCTCCATCATAATGTATGCTCCCGCAGTGTGTGTATCAGTGCTAGATGTACCTTCAGCCTGGGTGGGTGAACCCCTGTCGGGAAAGGGAGGAACGGTCGAGTCGTGCCAATCGTCAAAGACTCCCTCCCTGGCCTCCTCGCCCCATCATGCACGGTCATTGCGGTTGGCTGGTCTCCAGGTGCCTCCTGATCCTCCGGTGCCTTGGTTCTGCCTTGGACGGTCCTGGTTGTACTGTAACACATCGCCATGAACCTGGAAGGGGCCTCTCCCTGCTCTACCTGGGTCTCCTTCGCGGTTCTGGTGCCTCCTCCTCCACTCCTTCTGCTGCTCCGTCTCTGGATATGGGCAGTCCCGAACCATGTGGCCTTCCTCCTTGCAGTTGAAGCACCTCATTGGTCCGTACTGGTCTCTCGGTGGCCCGCTCCTGGTCCGCTCCTTCCACTGCACTGTTGGCTGCCGGCGTGGCTCCCTGGGTGGGTCGGGTCGATCTGGTTTTGGCCTCCTTCTTTTTCTCCTGCTCGACAGCCTCGGCATCCTTCGCGTTCTGCTGCTTCTCGGCGTGTCTGGCGTGGATGATGAGGTCGTTGGCGGTGGGGTTGTCGTCGTAGCCAATCCAGGTCTGGGTAACCCGCTGTGAGAGGGCGGGCTTCATCCCCTTCAGGGCCATCCCCACGAGCGTGGATCCATACCCCTCCATGTGGTCGTTCATACGGAAGTGATCAGCGATGCTCTTCTTCAGCCTCTCGATGTAGGTCGTCACTGGCTCCTCGGCTTCCTGTACACAATTGGTTACCTTGGTGGGGTCTCTGCTGACGGGCCAGAGGAGAACCAGGTTCTGGCGGAGGTCCCTCAGGAACTGGTGCATGTGGTAGTTGGCCGCGCTGGTTCCTGGGGCTTCGACCCAGTTGGTGCCTGGCTGTACGATCTGGAACACCCGGCGGTTCAGCCGGTCCCACAGCTCCCCTGGTCCAGCGGTCTTGTAGATGATGCGCACGAGGTCCTGGATAGTGAGGAGGCAATCACTAGAAAGTCTGGTTAGTTGTCTGGCCTACCCTTCAGAGTCGGTCTTTAGTGGGGGTAGTTGAAGTATCATGTCATGAATGTCACTGGGAGTCATGGAGCGGTGGACGAGGCTCATGTTCCGTTGGCGTTGGGTAGCTCGATCATCGGGAACTGGCCGTCCTCCTCCTCCATGGCTGACACGGATGCTCCAAACCCAGTGTCGGAGTCTTCAGGGCCGCCGCAGGCACCCCCTGAGTAGGGTGTGGACGCGGCCCGTGGGGCCCTTGGGGCGGGTGTCTGTGGCGCTGGAGAGAGGTTACGAGATGTCATTAATTTGTTAAAATTGTCCTCAGATAGTTTACTTTTTTTCATGTAGTCGGTGATGAGTTTGATGGCTGCCTCATCGGTGGACATTGATGGCGGCCCCAATTGTAGTGGTGCCCCGGCCTGGTACGCCCCTTGCTGGTAGGCTGGTGGTGGTGCAGCGGGAACAGGTGCCTGGACGGAGAGAGAGAGATTGGGATAGAGAGGGGGCACTGGTGCCGGTTGGGGCAGTTGTGGAGCGCTCGCTGGTGGAGGCGGCTGTTGTGGAGGTGGCTGCTGTGGAGGTGGCTGCAGCGGGGCTGGTGCGGGGAACGGGCTGTATTCATCGTTTCTGCGAGCCTGATCAGTTAGAAACGACGGGACCGTGTCTCCCCCCTGGCTGGAAAACAGTGTTAATTCACCTCCCTTTTGACGGTTCTTAGCCTCTGTTTCCCAGAGACAGAGAACCGCACAAACATCGCTCTCTAACTTACGCTTTTTCCTTTCCTTCTCTGTCATCTCTTCTACTTTATCCTTCACTCCTTTTATTACACACATTGCAAACGTACCATTAGCGGGCCAGCCTACCTTATTGAGGTTGCGGAGGCCGACCACACTACGGACCCCTTGTGTGTCTCGCATATAGGCATAGCATTTACTCTCGGTACAGTATTCATCGAGAGTTTTACCTGTGTTGGCACCCATGTTTCTCTCACTTCAGGTCTCTAATGCACACAACACAACAGTCACTTCAATCACAACTTCTTGAATAGTAGTAGAACAATAGAATAGTAGAATAATAGTAGTAGAACAAAATGGTACCTTTAATCGAAGTTTAAACAGATAGAACCGGTCAAAGAGTGTGGAACGTACTTTATGTGGAACAGCAACAGCAACAATGTTGAATATCGGAGTCGTTATGGTTCTATTTCGCACCGCTCGGATACAACACTTCACACAGTCAATGAATTTGAAAACCCAACCAAAAGAATAATTCTTCAACAACTAAAATGTTAAACACGGGCGCAGCACTTCTCTGTGAGCCTATAACCGGTGTTTTGGGTGCGGGAATTCTTGGTCTATGGACGGACTATGTAGTTATAATGTAGCAAGCATTAAACCTCACCGTGGCAACCAATGTATGTATGTGGAACTTAATAATCTCTTTATATCCTATGCCGTACGTCACAAGCCTAGCCCTAGGTATATACTCTCATTAAAAAGGAATTTTTAACTCTGTGAACAATTGGTGTACGTTTGGAACTTACTATAATGTCAGAAAAGCAAATCCTCCAGTTGTGTGTTGGTTGTCCTTCTATCGAGGGATTCCGGGCCTCCCTGCCGACCTGAGCGCCCCTGCGTCCGCCTTCAACCTCGTCCGTCGACGGCTTGGCTATGAAGTTGATGCGTGAAGGGTGATCAGTCCAACGGAGGTTCACTCAGGCGGGCAGATCAGCTGGAATCCCACTTCTGACACCAGTGAAATGTGGTGGCTGGGCTCGGTTGACCTATGACATTTGGACACTCACAAAATACTATTATAACACTTCAGATTGAATTCACCAGTACCACAGGGTTCTCCTCGTAAGAATCAACACAATCACACAACCTTGTCAAATGAGGACGAGAAATACAACAGAATAGAATAAAAAGAACTTACTTTAATACCTTACAGTTTGCAGCAAAAGGGACGGTTACACAGAAACACAAGTGTGTTTGAGCAAGCGCGCCGCCTGATGTTCGGGACGCTCTATATATATGCTATGCTATGCTATGCTATGCTATGCTATGCTATTCCACACAATACATTGGCGCGTGACTACATGTGTTAGTACCTGATTGGTTGAAACTTTTATCTAGTGCTAGTCCTATGAGCTCACTAGTTTCGTTTTCCATTCAGCCGATGTGATTAAGGTGTTCCCTGTTAGTTACATTTACTGCAACTTTAACAGGCTTTTCATTGTGAGGTTGTGTGACCTTGGCAGTCAACTTATCTGCTACTGGAACACAGATAATAACAACTTTTCATGCGTACTATGTGTTCTGGAAAAGTACAAAGTGTACAGCAGTATTGAAGCATAACTAGGCCTAAATAGACATGCCTTGTATTAAACAACTATAATAGCACTTTATCAAAAATACCTTTCACAGCGTGCACCCTGATAAATGTCCCCAGAGCGAGACAAGACCAACTGACGGTTTGCACCAAGAATCTCTGAGTGAGAAATAACTGATTTCTGTTTGATTTATTATATAGTAGTAGTTGAGTCAAGATATATATATATATATATATATATATATATATATATATATATATATATATATATTAACCTGATGTCGAAGAATTGTGGAGAGTGCGGAGGTGTGTCGAGGGCAACGGGAGCTCCGGAGAAAGTGAGAAAATCCATTTCTCTCTTCAGAAAATAAACGGTTTGGTTGGACCTAAAACCCAAATTACTTTGAAAAACATCCCTTGGTCAGTTTCCGCTCATGTTAGAAGTCAGTATATCTTTCATAACTGTTCTATAAGGAAGAACAAAGGCTACTAACGTTAGCCATGTCTAAACCCTAGCTAACTATGCTAACACTAGCTAGCGCCAGCTAGATTTGTAGCTTAGCCTAGCTTGGTTCGTTGCCCCTTTGATGTACTGTATGTGTGTGGCGCGAGGGGTATAGTTGAGGTTGAGACACAGTTGAGGGTACATCCTGCGGGCAGGTTTCTGCATGTTTCGTGGTGTCTTCTAATAGTCATGTCACCCCATGTCAGAGTAGCATAGCTACAGTAGGCTAGTGAATTAAATGGGTTGATGGTAGCTAAGCCTACCTCTAGCTAATTAAGTAATCTAGCCTAGTGAAAATAGATAGAGTTATAGGTTTTATAAGTTTATTGAGTATATCTTACATTGAGATGTTTACAGTACACAGTATGTTCATTATAACCTTGAATGTAGACTACAGTATACTAATGGCCCCTTTATTGGCTTTGCATTGCAAGGCTGGGATTTTATTTTTGGTTGCCTTGTCCTGGTGTGATGTGCAGACTGGCGAGTCACCTAGAAGACCTGGAAACGAGTTAAGAGGACAGTTGAGGACAGTCTGAATGTGCCTCCTTGGACACCGGTAGGATAACCACTTTTTTTTTTTTTTTTACTGCGCGCGCTAGACATCTGCTGTGCCTCTTCAGACACTGGGTGGTGCTGCATGAACAGACACTCATTGATTTTGAAGTTGAAAGATTGCGTTCACAGTATTGCTTGTTCTGAATGTTGGTTGACTTCATATTGACGGACTGATCTGTTACTATGCTTTATTAATGATGATAAGTTTCCTTTGCCCAAGGTGCGTTTAAAAGATTTAAGGTTTTCTAGCTAAAAGTCAAAAATAAATAATCCTGTTTTCCAAATTAAGCTAAATTAAAATCAAATAGCTTACTTTCACATTTAATTAGATCCAAATGACACTAATTAATTAAACATGCAAACAATGCAATATTACTAATAGGCTAAACAATTGTAATAAAAGATATTTAATTAAAATATAATTTAAAATAGCTGAAACCAGGATACAAATAGAGACAGGGAAAAGGGTCTTTTGCACCATTTATTTTGTTTATTTTTGTGTGTTGGCTGTAAGCCGACACACCAAGAAGAGGGAATCCTATTTGTTGTTCCCTTCCTCTTTCCGTCGTGTTGTTGACCTGCAGTTCCATTGTTGCTACCACAAGAGGCAGTGGTCCCAGAACATCAAAACCAAAAGACTCCACAGAATTCCCAGGTCACGCTGGCCAGGTGGCCAAGTGGATAGTGCGCTGCCCATCACTGAAAGGTTGTGAGTTCAATCCTTGGTGTGGACATACCAAGGTACCATGATATATTTTGTCACTGGATGTTGTAGAAGTTATGTAACGAGCGTGGGTCATATTTGTTAATTATAGACCCTTTTACAGCCTAGTCAGCACAAGTAGCCTATGCGCGCGCATTCTTGAAACAGTAGCAGAGGAAGACAGAGGAAATCGCCATTATTAAGCGTACGGACTGGACTGAGGAAATCATCAGAAATGCCTGCGTTTGCGGTGCCCATTTTATATCAGGTAAGTTATTTTGACTACCTGGTTTCACTGGAATGTCTGGTTGAAATGCAGCCCTTCTCAGTCCAATTGTCGCATTCCGCTCGCTCATGCCAGACAACAGTCCTTTGCTGGTCCATTCACTTTTCCGTCAAAATAAATCGGTGTCAGCCTAGTTAGGAGAGGCGCTCATATTTAGAGTGTCAGATAAACATGAAACTTCACTTACCTAAGCAAAAGGGTCTATTTTAACAAATGCTGGGTTGAAGCTTCAAAGCACCGCCACCACCACAGAAGAAGACTACCTCAGAAAAATAATTTCACTCGGACAGAACGCGTCTAAATAAGTTATTTATTGGTAGCGCCGAGGGTTCAAAACCCAGCATTTGTTAAAATAGAGCGTGGCTCATATTTGTTCATTATAGACCCAGTTATGTATGCGCGGGCATTCTTGAAACAGAAGCAGGTGGAGACAGACGAGTTCAGAGCAAGACGTATTTTAGTGCAAAGACTAGTATTTTATATACCATCAATATGTCTGTCTGTTGCGTCTACGGGTGTAGGCTACAAATCGGCGCTCAAGTGACAAACTTTATTCGTTTCAAGAGAAAACCGGCCTTTTCAGAAATGGAGTCGCCTGTGGCTAAGCATAGCCTACGGACTGGACTGAGGACATAATCAGAAATGCCTGCGTTTGCGGTGCCCATTTTATATCAGGTAAGTTATTTTCTCGTCCCTATAGCACCCTAAAATACAGCTTGTCAGTGGACACGCAACCGTATGCATTTCAGATTGATCATGTTGGCAATGTGTGTGAATTTGCTGCTATGTGAGAGATAAGGACCTGTTGTCGCATGTCATTGACAAGCTTACCCTTATGGTGTCAGAACGATGGCTTATGAATGTGATGTTATTATGTTTAAGGGGAGACACGGCAGGTGAAAACATCGTTTTTCAATGCCCTGGTCAAATTTGAGATTTTGTGCTAGTTTGCTTCCATAACATGTCTTCTTTCATACTAGTGGAAATAAAACATAAAAAATACGCATTTAGATGTTTATTTTACTTAATTTAGTCTGTTCGCGTCTGTAGATTCTTCCTAAAATCACCAAAAGTTAGCCTTCTTTCGGATCGTACCACACCGCGACAGAAGTTTCGAGCATATGTGACCGCCGCTGGTAATTTGGTCCTCAACTAGGCATTTTCATTTTTCAGTTTTTTACAGATTATGAAAGTGCAGATTGTAAGCTTTCAAATGAGGTCTCATACATTGAAATCTGAACATATTTGAAGAAGATATGCTTATTTGAATGCTAGTACTGCCAAATCAACTTAGCTGACAAATATATATAAAGTACAAGCATAAGTAGTTTTAAGTGTACAAAAAAAGGCAACAGTCTAAGTGTTAAAGTGTACAGTCAGTTGTCTGTTTTATAGACAAGGTGCATAGTGTTCATTGTGATCAAGTGTACAACAAAGTAATAACAGTCCCCAGCTCAATACTCAAGGTAATAACAACAGTACTCAGCTCAGTATTCAATATTCTAACAATGCAGTCTGTGCAAGTGAGGGCAAGTCTGTGCAAGAGAACAAGCAACGCTTCAGTATACAAACAGGAAAACAGGAAAGGCTGTGGCCTTTCTCCTGCAGTGCTGTCCGTCCTGATGATCTGCAGTGAATCTACAAGCGGACAGTCTTGTTCTGAGCTGCTGTGGAGTTTGGCGGGGGACATGTGACGTCTCGTCCCTCATCAGAACAGAACTCTCTGATCTTGTCAAAGAGATACGTCTGTCTGGCCATGTCCAGTCCGGGTGGGGCTTGCACAAGAAGACCTTCTCTGGGGGGCAGGACATCAGGCTTGCGCAGCAGCTGAAACTCGACTGCCGGTGCATTACGGTGTTCTCTGGCCACAACCATGCCAGGTCTCTCAGCATCAAAACTGCAATAGAATAGAAGGAAGAAAGTACATTAAACTATTGCCCACAGTACTGGCACTCCACATAGATAAAATAGTACCAGAATGTGTTGATTAAATAGACTAGCTAATGCATGATAGGATGAACGTATTCTCACCTGTTGTGCAAAATCAAAGCTGTAGTGCATAGTGATCTTCTTGCTGGCTGGTATGAAGGGAGAGCTGCAATTCCTTACAAGCTGGAGCTTGTTTTTGCTCATCCTGTAACCAAAACAAAGAAAAAGGTGTCAGACTACCATACCTCTCATGCTCTCTCATTCTGTTTCTCTCTATAATATAGCTACCTAGCTCGATATTAGCTGCCTCGCTGGCTAGTTTAGGAACAAAGGGCTAGCTCAGCTAACTAGCATGTTAGCTAACGTTAGCTAGCTAGCCTTTGTTAGTTAGTGCTAGTGCCTTTGTTATGCTAGCTAGACTTAGTCACTTGTTTAGAAAGGAGCTACTGCTAAACGACTAACGTTAATGTAATGTAAACAGCACAGATAGTATAAAGATCAGCTTACCCCAAAGCAAAGCAGAATGCTTGGCGGTGGTGTGAATCTGGTACGTCGTTCGACGTTTCGCTTGGTAGCAACTTGGTAGCAACAAGTTGATACAGTCATCTCTGTATCACAGGTCATCAAGGATACAACTCCGTATACGAACGAGTCCTGCTCTGCTGGAGTTTTAGCTGCTCTTTAAACTCTTTCCATGCCCTGGATGCCATCCCCGTCTTCTCTTTAGCAAAAGCTGTAGCATCCATGGTTTAACTTGGGACTGAATGTAAACAAAGCCGGCGTGTTGGGGAAGGGTGGGGGGCGGAGAACCCGGAAGCAATAGCCAATGAAAACAAATCATGCTAATCGATCTGCCCGCCCCCAAACCCGACTCGAAATCAGCTAAAAACGAGCTTAGTTTGCAGACTAATTAAACGTATTTCGTGAACCTAAAACTGTTGTCTGTTATAGTAAGTAGGTTCTTCACAACTTCAACTTTGGTAATACACAAAAAAACAAAAAAAAGTTTTTTTAGTTATTTTGCCCCCTAGCGCATTTCGGGGTTTGCCGAGTTGCGGACCAAATCACCAGCCGCTGTCACATATCATTCCAGGTAGCATTGGAAAGGTCTCTTTATCGAGCACAATGCTATCGCAACCAAACATGATACTTTCATTTGTATCAGCAACCAATCGTGGAAATACAAAGGCGGGTTTGATGCTAACCGTGAAATCTCATTGGCTGTTGATGATTTCTGAGAACGTGATTGGTTCAGAATCGTCATGTGACACGCTTCCGCGTTTCTCAAACTCTAGTCACAATGCCGTCTGTGAAGTCTGTGAAGCATTCGAAGCGTACAAAGCAACAACAACAACAGTTTTTGCTCGCACGGTTGAACAGGAAACCAGATGGAAAGGATGATAAGGATGACATTTATGAGACAAAAAGTGCCTCTTCGCGCAAGTTGTCATTAGCCGGTGCTAGCATGTCTAGTGAGCAGCAGGGAGAGGAGGCTAACGTTAGCATGTCCAGTGAGCAGCAGGGAGATGAGGCTGCTACTCAGAAATGGTTAATCATTCATGTGGCGCGTTTGAATGAGCTGATAACTGGGTTGATTTGTCCTAATTGTGCAGGGACTGGTCTTAAAATGAACATAGATCCTCAGAATAGTGGGTTCTGTAGTACTTTGCTCTTAGAGTGCAGTCTTTGTGAGAGGAATGGCTATCGCAAAAGTGTCTACACATCGACTCGGCTTCATGATACAACTAGGAATGATGTTGCATTTGATGTCAATGTGAGGATGGTCCTCTTAGCGCACGAGTTAGGGTTGGGGTATGCAGCTCTCAAAAAGATTAGTAAAGTGTTAGGGATCCCAGGGCTTCATCTGAAAACGTATCAGAAACATGACAAGAGGGTGACAGGTAGGCTATTGAAACGTGTCTCCCCCCCCCCCCCCCTCTCTCTCTCTCTCTTTCTCTCTCTCTCTAGCCAATATCAGAACTGTAAACAATGGTTAATAAATGAATATTAGCCTATACATTATAATATTATACAGTTGTCTCCCCCTCTCTACCTGTGGCATTTTTTCTACATGTATCAATAAACTGACCAAATAAACTGTTTTAATTCCAGTTGCTGAAATAGAGAGAGGTCTGGAGTCCTTGCACAGAAGCAGAGAGCAGATTAGGCAGGCAGATGTGGACCCAGAGGTCGCAGCGTTGCTGAGGGAGGATCCAGACGCAGTGATAAGTATTGGTGTTTCATTTGATGGTGCATGGCAGAAACGGGGGTTTAGTTCCCATTATGGAATCGGTGTGTGTATTGACCTCATTACAGGACTGGTGATAGATTATGAGGTTCTGTCCTCTTATTGCCATGCTTGTTCGTTGAAAGAAAGTGCAATGAGACAGAGCAAAATTACAGAGCAGGAGTTTAATGACTGGAAAGGGACACACACTGAATGTGCTATAAATTTTGCAGGTTCGAGTAAGGCAATGGAGCAGGAGTCAGCTAAGAGGATGTGGGCCAGGTCTCTGAACCGTCACCAGCTGCGGTACACAGAGATGCTGTCAGATGGGGACAGTGCAGCATTTAGGAAAGTCGTTAGACTGAACCCATATCCTGGGCATGCAATAGACAAGTTAGACTGTATTTATCACGCCCACAAGCGAATGGGTACAGCATTGAGGAAGATAAGTGCAGAGAAGAAGTTAGGGGGAAAGGGTGTAGGTAAGCTGACTGCCAAAAAATGCAAAATGTTACAAAATTATTACAGGGGGGCAATTCTCAATAACCAGCGTTCAGTGGACAACATGAAGGCGGCAATATGGGGTAGTCTGCTTCACTGTATGTCCACTGATGACAACCCCATGCACACCAGGTGCAGCCCCTCCTGGTGTTGGTATAGGAAAGCCGAGGAAAATGATCAACCACCTAAGAGCCATGAACACCATGCTCGCAACTTTTTAAATAAAGAGGTGGGGCAGAAGCTCATCCCAGTGTACCACCGCATGTCGAGCGATAGTCTGCTGCAGCGCATGCAGCACGGAGGCACTCAAAATGCAAACGAGTGTCTCAACTCAGTTATATGGGCACGGTGTCCAAAAACAGTCTTTGTAGGGAGAAACAGGGTTGAAGCAGCAGCTAGCATGGCAATTTCGACTTTCAATGAGGGTGCCTCGGCCATGCTTAATGTAATGGAGAGGCTGTGGCTGCAGAGCACATTTATTACTGTTAATGCAATGAGGGAAGCAGATATGCTCAGAGTCACAAAGGCTGAGGCCGTCACAAGCTCCAGTGCAAAGCGTAGGCGCAAGACTGAGAGTATAGCTAAAAAGATGAAGAGACATCAGCAGGAAATGGATGAGGGACCTACATATGGCGCAGGCATGGACTAGTTTGTTTTTAGGTTAGGATTAGAGTTTTGGGCATAGAGGGGGTTTCCAAGACGCCTTGGTGAACATATTGTGGTTTTATGACAGTTTTGTGGACTGCAGCTGAGTGGGATCTACAAACCAGCTGCTTAGAATAGTTTTGTGGACTGCAGCTGAGTGGGATCTACAAACCAGCTGCTTAGAATAGTTTTGTGGACTGCAGCTGAGTGGGATCTACAAACCAGCTGCTTAGAATAGTTTTGTGGACTGCAGCTGAGTGGGATCTACAAACCAGCTGCTTAGAATAGTTTTGTGGACTGCAGCTGAGTGGGATCTACAAACCAGCTGCCTAGAACAGTTTTGTAGATAGCTAGTGTGGTGCCATCTGAGGAGTGACTCTGTAGACCTATGACGGCGTAGCCTGATGTCTCCTATGGTGTTGCTTTTGACGATGGTTATATCACTTGTTTGTTTGTTTGTTTGGCAATCTATATTTAGCTTCTATTGGTGTTTACCCTGGATTGTTAACCACATCTTGTCCTGTGTATTTATGAATCAGTTTACTCTTCATGTTCATTCATTCATGTTTTCTCCATGTAAAACGCTTTAAAAAAAAAGTTAGATAATCTGTTTTCTCATGCATGTCCTCGTCAAATGTGTCTGTCTTTGTCCATGATCTGTTTAACAAAATAATACAAGCTTTCTAAAAGGGAATGTTCTCTTCCCTACTAACATTGTCTCGTCTCTAGTCTCGTCTTACTAACATCCCACTCGTGGCCTGTACCTTGACGTGGTGAGTGGGCTTCCAACTAAACAGGTCTTGCTTCTCTATACAAAATGTCTACTCCTGGACTATTCTGAATCCACAACATGCTGTGTTATTCAGTTTTCAGTTTCTATGTGTTTTCAGATGTTGTGTAATGTTGTTACTAATGATGTGATTGGATACTGTGTTTGTAAATATTGGTTTACAATGCAAATGTATGTTTTTTTACAATACAAATTTTCAAAGCCCGTTTTCTCAAAATGAGTTATTTCTCATCTTAGGGACATCAAAACCACCACTTGAGTAGCACCTACATACACCTAACTTTCCAGTTTTGTTCCAATCCATATTCTGAATGGTTTTGCCAAGGGGGATTTTTTAAATTTCATTCATAGCCTGATTTATATAACAGTTTATCCCTGAAACATGGCGAAAATTGGTCTTTTTATGACTGTTGACAGTTTTTTATGATTTCTGAAGTGAAGAAAAGAGATATCAAAAATCCCCCTGGCCAAAGTTTTGAATAGGGATATGTGAACAAAATGAAACAAGAATTTTGAATCTGGCTTGAACCAGTTAAAAAAATTGATGTCTCGAAATTATGCAAATTAGCGCATATTTAGCGCATATAATGCCTTATTTGCATATTAATCCATAAGATTTCAGAAAACTTGTAATACAAAAAAGATGCTCCTTAATGTACCTAACAAACTGGGGGAGTTTGATGGTGATACCTATTAAGGATTTATTTTTTCCTATTCACCTGGGGTGTCTCCCCTTAATACAGTAGCCCAGAGATGGTTAGCACTGGCAGGGCTATTTCAGTTTGATAAAAGACGTTGTGGTGTTTGAGCACGAGTTGTCGTAGCCTAATGGACTTCGTTTTGGTGCGGAATTATAGTTGTTTACGTTTTGATAGGAACAATTAAATTGTCCCAAGTGTTGCAAATTATTGGTACCCCTACCAGTGGCGATTGCTATAAGCCAGGGTAATCCTGGCTTACCCATACAAATCCAAATAAAACTTGATTTGAAAACTTTCGATCATAAGCCATCGTTCTGACACCATAAGGGGAAGCCTGAAATCGACTTTCAGACTGTTTTTGACTTAAATGCGTCTTGTATTCTGCCATATCGCTTCATTTTCATCCGTGTTTATCATTTTGGTAGTGCTCCCTCGCCCCCTACTGTCCTCATGAAAATACAGTCCACGTTACGGTCCATTGACACCGGTCTTACTATCTCGTTATTCACTTAACATTGTAGGCCAGATAAAATGATTCTAGCTTACGGAAGTCAAGACCAAATCAAATAAAGACCAAATCAAGACCTGGAGCGGTGGGCTAATACGCCTAGTAGCCTAGTAGGCTAGTAGCCTAAACACTGATTAGTGAAGTAGGGGAGTAGGCTATTGAGTGCTGTGTCCTAAGGGGGTGTATTTTATCGTCCTGTCATTCTCTTCGTGGTGCTTGGCCATTGTTGTCATAATGGCTCTGTAGTTTATTTAGTGTGTCCCTAAAAGCTTGGTTGTTTCGGCCTAAATATTGCCCTCTTATTCGCTTGATGATGCGTATCAGTACTTAGGCCCAGTACTGTAATAAAAATCCCACCAGTAACCAGATAGCAGGCTAAAAAAAAGTTTTTTTAAGCCTGTTCAGTAGACCGGGAGGTTCGGATCTCTGAAGTTCGGATGAGTGGGGTCCTACTGTAATAACAATGTCGGAGAAGACCCTGTGCAAGACCCCACGGGACGCTACTGCATTATAGACAGACAGTCCTCATTACAATAGGAGTAGGACACTTCAAATCCTATAGTAATAATTTTTGTATAGGATGTGATGCACCAGTCGCTCTACGCCTATGTGGTTTATTTTCAGTGATTACACTGACTGTTGACTGGCACAGCTTTAGGTGGTGATGGAGAAATTAGCTTAATGTATTGATGCTTTTTTGTGCGTGGCTGTAAGCCAGCGCACCTAGTATAGCGTTCATCCGGTTATCACTCCCTCCCTCCCTCCCTCCCTCCGTTACTGCGGACAATGTTGGCCTGCATTTCTCTGTTGGCACCACAAGATGCAGTAGTCCCAGCACACCAAAATCAAGAAGGACACCAAAATCAACCCGCCGATCTCCACTGCACAAGTAGAGTAGTGGTGAGAGCATTGGACTCCCACCCTGGAGACTGGGGTTGAAGACCCGGTGGGGATGACTTTATGGGACTATACCCCAAACCTCCACATGTTCATCCTTTCACTCCAACCTTTACCCCTTGCCTTATAGATCAGATCCTGTCCCAACCCCAACCCATATTCTAACCCCAACCCACACTAGGGACTGGAAGAAGGACACCAAAACCCACCCGCCAATCTCCACTACACAAGTAGAGTAGTGGTGAGAGCATTGGACTCCCACCCAGGAGGATAACTTTATGTTATCATCAGTGTAACTGCTTTAGCCACTGACCGCTACCATTAATGTTATGGAAGCTGCTGCTACTTGTTGAGCCCATGAGCTAACTGGCTATCCCGCTCTTATTGTGCTGGATTAGCATTGGAAACATTGGAACTGATGTGTCCAGGTGACAAGACCCATCTTTATTTATCAGACATTACCGTCCTACCAGTCCCGCACAGAAACAAGCCAGCCAACACACATAAGCCAGGCTGGACCTATATATATGTGACCGCCGCTGGTAATTTGGTCCTCAACTAGGCATTTTTATTTTTCAGTTTTTTACAGATTATGAAAGTGCAGATTGTAAGCTTTCAAATGAGGTCTCATACATTGAAATCTGAACATATTTGAAGAAGATATGCTTATTTGAATGCTAGTACTGCCAAATCAACTTAGCTGAGAAATCTCCCTCCAAAGTTCTCCAACATTTTCACACCTCTGACTGCCAGGTAATGGGCGTGAACAATAGCCTGGTAACCGCACCCCCAGCCACTCCCCCACTGGACGATCTGTCATTACCTGTCAGAGTGGCTGTCAACTTGGGGTATTACCGGAGAGTGGCTGCCAAGTGAGGTGCTCTCTCACTGATGATCCCACACTCTTTGAGTCAGTATTAATCTTGTGTTGTGAATGCAGTTAAGAACAATATAAGATGAAGTTCAAATTTAACGTTCTTTATTGTCACATACATGATATACATTACAAGCATAAGTAGTAAAGTGTACAAAAAAAGGCAACAGTCTAAGTGTTAAAGTGTACAGTCAGTTGTCTGTTGTATAGACAAGGTGCATAGTGTTCATTGTGATCAAGTGCACAACAAAGTAATAAGGTGCAGTGTTCAATATGATCAAGTGCACAACAAAGTAATAACAAGGTGCATAGTGTTCATTGTGATCAAGTGCACAGCAAAGTAATAACAAGGTGCATAGTGTTCAATGTGATCAAGTGCACAACAAAGTAATAACAAGGTGCATAGTGTTCATTGTGATCAAGTGTACAACAAAGTAATAACAGTCCCCAGCTCAATACTCAAGGTAATAACAGTACTCGGCTCAGTATTCAATATTCGAACAATGCAGTCTGTGCAAGTGTGCGCAAGTCTGTGCAAGAGAACAAGCAATGCTTCAGTATACAAACAGGAAAAGGCTGTGGCCTTTCTCCTGCAGTGCTGTCCATCCTGATGATCTGCAGTGAATCTACAAGCGGACAGTCTTGTTCTGAGCTGCTGTGGAGTTTGGCGGGGGACATGTGATGTCTCGTCCCTCATCAGAACAGAACTCTCTGATCTTGTTAAAGAGATATGTCTGTCTGGCCATGTCCAGTCCGGGTGGGGCTTGCACAGGAAGACCTTCTCTGGGGGGCAGGACATCAGGCTTGCGCAGCAGCTGAAACTCAACTGCTGGTGCATCACGGTGTTCTCTGGCCACAACCATGCCAGGTCTCTCTGCATCAAAACTGCAATAGAATAGAAGGAAGAAAGTACATTAAACTATTGCCCACAGTACTGGCACTCCATATACATAAAATAGTACCAGAAAGTGTTGATTAAATAGACTAGCTAATGCATGATAATTACCTGAAGTGCTGGTAACTCGAAATCTGTGGGGGTGCCCGGAAGTAGGGTTTCAGATGCTCTTGCCAGTTGTAGCATTCAACAAGCACGGTGCCGTCTTCCAGTCCAACAAGCTGGGGGATGTTGACGTGCTTCACAGGAGAGCTGTCCCTGACGACTCCAGCAATGGCAGACAGAGTGTCCACTCTGGTCTTCCTGAAGCTCTGCTTGACCAGGCCGAAGCACCAGTCAGGGCCAAACTTGGTGTGGCCTGCAATCAGGAAGTGGACGTCCAGCTGCAGGTGAAGCTTGTGCATGGTCCACCAAGCACAGTACCACAGCACAAAATTGTTCTTGTTTTGTCCACGGCAGTTGTCGCAATGAAGGTCCACGTGTGTTTCTCCAACTCCATAGTTGTTGAAGAAATGATGCACGTAGTTGATGACTGCATTGCTGCCCTTGCTTGAGGCCATCCCTTCGTCGATCAGGTAGTTCACTTGCTTCGGTATTCCCTCACAGCAGACACCAAAAATGCCACACTTACGAGGAGTCAAGAAGTACATGGGTCCTGGCTGAAAAGGGTCAGAAGGGAAGTGAACCTAAGAGACAAAGGAAAAAATAGGAAGAAAAGGAAAAGATGAGATGCATTGAAAATCAAAAACACACATGTAACCCTTACCATACCACATCACATCACAACACACTCATCATAGGATGAACGTATTCTCACCTGTTGTGCAAAATCAAAGCTGTAGTGCATAGTGATCTTCTTGCTGGCTGGTGTGGAGGGGCCAAGGGAGAGCTGCAAATCCTCACAGGTCTTGGCACATGTAGCTTTCATGTCATTGTAGAGTGACCGCTCCTGTAGAACAAGGTTGAGATGCTGCTCCTGCTTCTTCAGCTTGGCTGATTTCACGTTGTCAGGCAGGTTGGCACTTCGGTAAACTTGATAGTTGTTGCTCTGACACTGCCAGCAGAGATCTGTCCGGGGTTTGGTGCTTGCTATGTGAGGGAGCAATGACTTCCACAGCCGTCTGAAGGTGTCCAGAGCCACAACACGGTGTTCTGAAAATAAATAATATTTTATTAGTATGATATTGAATTAAATATGTATGTTTTTAACCATAGGATGTAAATATGTATGTATTTATCCAACTTTTACATACCAAGCTTTTCCACAGCATCTTTGTAGAGCCGCCACACTGAAGCTTTGGAGACATTGGATGGCAGCAACTTTGCAGTTAAATCCCTGTGACCAGGGTGTCTGCCAGGCAAGACAATGGCATGGTCTTCAGCGTAGTTGCCGATGAACGTCACAACTCGTTCGATGTCCTCTTTCTTAAGGAAGTAGCGGAAGTAGCTAGCTAGATATTAGCTGCCTCGCTGGCTAGTTTAGGAACAAAGGGCTAGCTCAGCTAACTAGCATGTTAGCTAACGTTAGCTAGCTAGCCTTTGTTAGTTAGTGCTAGATTTGTTATGCTAGCTAGACTCAGTCACTTGTATGTGCTACTGCTAAACGACTGACACAGAAATGAGCTACTGCTAGACGACTAACGTAAATGTAAACAGCACAGATAGTATAAAGATAGCTTACCCTATAGAAAAGCAGAAAGCTTGGCGGCAGACAACCGTCGTGTGAATCTGGTACGTCGTTCGACGCAACTTTCGTTTGGCAGCCACCTGCTTTGTTGAAACAGTCATCTCTGTATCACAGTTCAACAAGTACAAAACTGCGTGTACGAACGAGTCCTGCTCTCCTGGAGTTCTAGCTGCCATGTTCAGTCTCGACCGGTAAACCACTTCAGGGTTCACTTTGCGAAGTCAAGAGGTAGGAGCCACAGCAGAATTCTCCTTTCGTCTCACTTGGCACTTGCAATCAAAGTTTTTGATCCTGTCCATTTCTTCTGCTTCACAGTCGATGTTCACGGTAACAATATCGAT
This sequence comes from Borostomias antarcticus, assembly GCF_949987555.1. Lineage (NCBI taxonomy): Eukaryota > Metazoa > Chordata > Actinopteri > Stomiiformes > Stomiidae > Borostomias > Borostomias antarcticus. Next base: position 18,551,039 of record NC_140250.1, read on the forward strand.
TGCTCGTAAAACTCTTTCCATGTCCTGGATGTCATCCCCGTCTTCTCCATCTTCGTCGACTTCCAGCTCGAGATCAGAAGCATTGTCCTCTTCTTCACTACCACATTCCGAGTTTGTACCATCGTCAACATCCATGTAGTCCTTTAGGTACGAATCTATAAGTTCTCCATTGTCGAATCGTCGAGCGGCGTTGAGCAGATCTTTGTTCAGAGCTTTCGCAAAAGCTGTAGCATCCATGGTTAAACTTGGAACGGAATGTAAACAAAGACGGCGTGCTGTTCTTATGGGCAGGGTGGGGGGCGGAGAACCCGGAAGCAATAGCCAATGAAAACAAATCATGCTAATCGATCTGCCCGCCCCCAAACCCGGCTCGAAATCAGCTAAAAACGAGCTTAGTTTGCAGACTAATTAAACATATTTCGTGAACCTAAAACTGTTGTCTGTTATAGTAAGTAGGTTCTTCACAACTTCAACTTTGGTAATACGCAAAAAAACAAAAAACGAAAAAAAAAGTTTTTTTAATCTATTTTGCCCTCTAGCGCATTTCGGGGTTTGCCGAGTTGCGGACCAAATCACCAGCCGCTGTCACATATATATATATAATAGGGATGGGCATCAATGATCGAAGATCGATAATTGATTGATAAGGATTTTGGTCGATCACAAAAAAATGTGCTCGATAATCATTAATAAATTCAGTGAAAATTAGTTTGTCTACGTTCTGTGTGAGAAATGTATTTGTTGATTTAGTAGGCTACGCGGTGAGGCAACAGGTTCCCGAAGTAACAGTATAGGCTAGTTGATGCATATATTTAGCCAGTCCAGCAGCAGCAGAACAGCTTTGCCATGTTGAAGACGAAGCGGGCAAAACGAAGTTTGGCGTGGGATACTTTTTATTTAAAAGGCGACACGGCTTACTGCAGGTTGGCCAAATTAGCGCAAACCTACCTCTGCATCCCAGCAACCTCGCCCAGATCTCACACCATCAAAGAACTGTGCCGCATCGCCGGTATCCAAAAAACTAAGAAAACACCCTACCATCCAAGAGGGAACCCAGTGGAGCGTTTTAATAGGACCCTCCTCCAGATGCTGGGAACTCTGGAAAACAAGAGCAAGACTCACTGGAAGGATTTCATCAAGCTGCTGGTGCACACATACAACTGTACAAAGAACGATGTGACTGGTTTGCACCCTACGAGCTGATGTTCAGACGACAACCTCGACTACCAGTCGACCTAGCTTTTGGCTTACCTGCCAACGAGCCATCCAAGTCACACTCCCAGTATGTACGTGATCTAAGAAGTCGGTAAGAAGAGAGCTATCAAGTTTCCACATGGAATGCGTTGAAGGTCGCCGACCGCAACAAGCGCAGGTTCGACAAACACGGCGTGGAAGCTGGAGATATTGTTCTTGTGCGCAACGTCCGAGTGAGAGGGAAACACAAGCTTGCTGACAAGTGGGCGTCTGTATATGTGGTAGTCCAACATCCTGGTGACCTCCCTGTGTAGACAGTCCGGCCAGAGGGCAAGGATCTTCCTTTCCGGACCCTGCACCGTGACTTGCTGTTACCCTGTGGGTTCTTACCTGTGGCTGAACCTGACCAACTGGTTGTCCCAAAACCTGTCCGCAGACGTCTGACGCGAAGGAGCCCAGACATCGAGAACGACAAAGAACCTGAGGATATGAAAGATCAGTGGAAGATCCGGGTCGGTGTCACCACTGTGTCTTCAATGGTGATGGCCAGGTCCTGGTGTGGGCAGCCCTTCTCCGAGAGGAAGAGCAGCTCAGTCTTGTCCAGGTTGAGCTTGAGGTGCTGTGTCGCCATCCACTCCGAGATGGGGCCCCGGTGTCAGCCATCAAACCTCTGGAGTTTGTCCTGAAAGCTGCAGCTCGTCTGGTGTTCAAGCACCCCAAGTTCTCCCATACGACTTTCCTTCTCCACCCTCTGCACTGGCTTTTTATGATTGCCACACTACCCCTGAATTTGTAGCATACTTCCCTCCAATTTTATGATGCAGTTTTGTCAATGAACATTGCAACTCTCTTATGACACATAAAACATGGAGACAGTATTGCAAACTCAGGCCAGTCACCCAGTGGATACGTGTCTTTTCACACGGTTCCATCTAGCAGCAAAAGCGGGTCTATGCACACGTGTACGTCACTTGATTCACGCTGAGATAGTCACGTGATGCAAGAGAAGTAGTGTAGTGTGCAATGCTGGGTATATTTGTGGACGCTTTTGAATGTGGGTGGGTTTGTCCAACAACTTTGACAAGACAAACCGAGTGCACAACTAGCTAACAAGAGGTTAGGTTAAGGCTGTAGATTAATCCATTGTGTTCTGTCCTACCTGTATATTTACCCAGCAGTGTGGTTGAAAACTACCCAAATTGGGTTGTTTTCAACCCAGCATTTTTAGTGTGTATGCAAAAAAAAAAAAAAAGGATGATAATCTACTGACAATGACTGGTGTACTGTACTGCAATCTATGAAGTGATCTTTAAGCCCACAATATGCAGTACTTGCTTTTAACTTCATGAATGCGTCTACCACGTGTCTCTTGTGTGGCTACCATGCGTCTCCTGCATTCCTATGGAGCATCGGCTGCGATTGACTGTGCAGGTACTGTATGCAGAAATAATGTACAGATGTGGGAAATTAGAAATGTCACATGCTGCAGCATTTCACCTTTGCGGTATTTGGCAGGGAAATCCCGTTGGAAATCTTGTGGGATTTCAGACGGGTGTTATTTCGTTTTAGTGATGCACCACTGCCAGGTGGCGTCTTTGAGTAGATTTAGCAGGCTGGGCTCAGTGTTTTTCTCCTATAGTCTACGAATGAAGCATCATTAAATTTCACATTCTTTAATTTAAATGCTCTGTTGTAAAGCACTTTGAGCTGAATTTATCTGTATGAAATGTGCTATACAAATAACGTTTAATTGTTATTATTACCTTGTTCTAAAACACATGTTTTCTCCATCTGGATGTAATTTAATTATTAGGAACACCTATATCTAGGCCTACAGTAGGCTAGCCTATCTATCTCGGTAACTGACGTCGGGTCAAGACGTGGTGGCTGTTAGGTCAAATGCGCAAAATAACAGTATTGTAAATATATTTGTTAGTAAAGATGTGGTGAACGTGGGGGTTTTGCGTTTTGTTTCTGGAACGCATTCAACTATAGGCTACTCGTAAACCCCGGAAGTAAATTTGAAGACGGGGCACCAGCTAATGTAGCCAAGTCTGAGCGCAGTAGGCTATATGGCTTCATAACGATACAAAGAAAAAATAAGCTTGATCGACTTGTGGATCCATACAAAATTGACATAGTCGCTATGAGTAAAGATCACTCATTGCCAATCATATCCGGACATTAACTATCTTGTGCATAGATAGCGGCAGGTTTGACAGTGAGTGCGTTCACATGCACAATATACACAATATTTTGTTATTTGAATGATCTTGAATATATATATATTCAAGATCATTCAAATAAGAAAATATCGTGTATGTTTTTATTTATTTGGCCGCCAGCCGTTCAATGAACGGCTATAGGGAATGCGCAGTTTCGCGCTGGCTACAGCCTATTATATGCACAGTTTCGTGCTATGTAGGCTATTATAAATAAGTATTATTCATTGGGGGAGCTTGGACTCGCTGGGGACTGGTGGAGAGACGCAGAGCCTCCCCAGACGCGACATCCTCCAGTTGGCTGAAGAGCTGCGCGCTCTGGCGTCCAAACAGCCACCGGCGGCGCCCCTCGCAGTGTCCACAGAAGAATACCCCCACCAAAATACCTGCATGGTGAAGACAAGTTGCAGCAAGAACAGAACTGTCTACCAATGCATGAAGTGCACCATAGCTGTCTTTGGCAGTTGCACTGCCAAGGTGCAGAGGATATGTGCGAAGTGTATTTGAGCTGCCGCCTCAACCGTGCGTAAGAGCAGAGCGCATCAACTCGTGTATAGCTACAACTAGTAGCCCATAGCCATTAAAACGGCTTATTGTTTTATTCATATATCAACTAGATAATTTGATAATAATGAGTAGCCAAGTAGGCTATAAAAGGAATTCAATAGGGCCTAATAAGCCTTAAGTTGTAGCATAGCCTATATTAACTTAGATAATTATTAATTATGCTCAGGTCATAATGTCCGTTGAAAATAATTCCCTCTAAGCAGAATTTGAATTGTATTAAAATAGCCAAAAATTTAATTTCCACATATTCTGATTCCTTCTAGGCCTATATATAAAAAAACTTTTTTTTAATGTGTAGCCTAGGCTATAGGCTTCTGCGATGAACAAAACAGCCACAATGTAGCCTGCTTAGCGAGCGAGAGGGCAGTCTACCATAAAGTGTAGGCTATAGCCTAACCATAATGTAATATATCTAGACTACATGCATTGTGGTATTTCTTTATATAGCCCAGCCTGCCTATCAATTGTTTCTCAATAAACAGTTATGCCATCCTCTGAGTCCGAATAAGCAGGCTAATAGACCGGCAGCTCTAAATGCCTTCCCAATCAATGAGACATGGTTGTAAAAATGATGTTTTATTGATGAAAAGGGTAAAACTGAAAAACGTGTTAAGAGTCATTGCATTTATCGATGCAGTCCGTTCAAATAGGCATCAAAAGATAAAGTAGGCCCATTTAAAATGACCAATTACATCTTCAAATCCCTTCTAATCTTGGCCTTTGATAGGGTTTTTCCCCACCCTACTGCCAATTATACCCGAACATTAACTATCTTGTGCATACAGAGCACAAACAATGAAACAATGAAACAAATAGATTTCCTCCCTGTCTGTCTGTGGCATTCGCTACCAGCAAACACTGAAAATACAGGTCCTCAATTTATTTAGATTAGACTAGCCTATCCAACTGGACCACTCCAATGAATGTTGAACGTAGCCTACTTTCATTCATTAGGTTTTAGAGAACAGGCCTACAATGTCCACACATGCATGCGCCATCTGACTAGCTCGCCACTCGCCAGCGAACCTGGACTAGACTATTGTAACCCCCCCCCCAAATTCTTTTATATTCAAATAAACTGGATTGACCGGTTTCCTAGCCCTGGATCGTGGGGGAGGGGGGTAGCCTACGTTAGCGGGTGCTTTGCCATGACCGGCCATTCCACAGGTGTTGGATTGAATTCGCTAGTTTGATTGATAGATGGATGGATTTAACGTCCAAAGTAGATTGTGCAAGTATTGTATAGGCCCATGTGTAAGAGATGAATGGTTGAAACCATGAACTCAGCCAGAGGTAGGCCCTAGCTACTGTAGATTATCAGCATTATCACCAGTCTCAATTTATGTTTTCCTCTAGGCTACGTGTTGCCATTCATTTAAACCACCATCTCATCTAGACTACTTCTGTTGCTGCATTTTTACATTTATGCTTTCATGATTTTAGAGCGCAATCAACATTTTCCAGGATTCCAATAAGTCCATCCATTCATCCAACTTTGTGCTGAGCGCAGCGCAGGCTGGTAGCCTACTGTCAAGGATCACGACTGATGCACTCCCTTAACACGTCTCGCAACTCCCCAGACCATCAAGATAATTTCAATATGAAAGACCTTAAGTGGGGTATTCCAGGAGGTAGCCTAATGTAGCAAGTCGTCGGTCTTCATGACGCACTGTTATGCTTGTTTGCTGTGTAGATCCAGTCATAGAAGCGGGCATCTCGTCCGGCGATTTGAAACAGCTGGTCAATTCACCCCAACAAGAATAGCTAAGGGAAGGACAAAAATGAAACCACAAACGTTACTACTGGTCTTGAAACAACTGTGTTAGCCTAGTTCCATATGAGAACACTCCTCGGTCCAATTCCGTATAGTAGATCAGCCTGTGTCCACGTAGTTGCTAACTAACTGGTGTGTACATTCCATGAATATCTGAAGCAATTATTCCCTATGTAGTTCACTATGGGTAACACTACATTGGGAATAGGGAGCGAGTGAACCATTTCAAACACATCTCTAGTCAGCCCCGTTAGCTAGCTTACTCGTCCTGATGCCATGTTCCATATGAGAACACTCTGCTAGCTAGCTAGTTAGCCTACAACCTCTACTTGTCCCGATACCTTGTTCCATATGAGTTAACAGATACAGACCCGACAACAGTTACAGAGATAGATACTATAGATAGATAGGCTTTGTTCGTAATAATTAAAATACAACCAGACAGAGAACAAGGAGTTTGAGTTCACATAGTTGTTAGCTAACTGGTAGTTGTTTACGTTGCAGTCTAGCTTACAATAGCTTCCCACGCCGTTCACTACCATTCCATATTTTTTCTGATTTAAGGTCCCATGACGGGTTTCTCTTCCTGCTTCTGCCTAAGCACTCCACAATACCACAGTGTCATGTTTTACCGAAGGAGAAGTGAAGAAGACGGTAGCTATTAGTGGCTAAAGCAGCTGCTAATGTTAAGATCATTCCTGTAGCTGCTTTGCTGCTAATGCGAGTTCGTCTCCGTTCCTGCCCGAGAAACAGAAGTTGAACTCATAGCATCAAAATCAAAATAGCTACAGGAATCATCGTTGTAAAGTTAGCTATCTGCTTTTTAGCCACCAACAGCTACCGTTAATATTATGAAGCGGCTGTCGTGAGCTAACTTGCTATCACGGTCTTATCGTGCAGCTTCACAGCCTGCTATTAGCAGACAGCACTAAAGTTGACAAAATCACACTTGCACATCATTAGAATTCCAACCATTTATATGGGATTTATCATTCAACTAAACATGGAACCTGAATACTACCTGATATTTCAACCTGCTGTCATCAGTGATCGGCGCGTCTGCTTGTTTGAGTCATGAATATCTTACGCAGTGACATTCCATGTAGTGTCCCAAAACTGTTAAATCATTCCCCATGTAGTTCACTATGAGTCACACTCAATACATCCAGGTAGCACTACATAGGGAATACGGAGTGAGTGAACCATTTCAAACACATCTCTGGTCAGCTCCGTTAGCCATCTTACTCGTCCTGATGCCATGTTCCATATGAGAACAGTTAGCCTACTGTATTAAACTTCTACTTGTCCCGACAGTTAACAGATATAGACCCGGCGACAGTTACAGAGATAGAAACTATAAATAGATAGGCTTTGTTCGTTATAATTAAATTACAACCAGACAGAGAACAAGGAGTTTGAGAACGGTAGGCTCATCTAATGTGCGAGATGAGCTACAGCAATGGGTCAATGAGTAGTATTACTGCGCCCCTATGGGCGTGCGAGCGGTGGTGCGGAATGCCGTAGAGCGTCTGTTAGAATACCGCGGGTCAAGTTACATTCTTATGTTCTCACATCTGTATGTAAGTATATTGCGGCCTTTAGAGTGCAATTGTGAAGATTGGGTTGCCCTTCAGTACGTCAGTGACTTTCACTTGACCCCAGTATTATCAGTGTTTTTTTCCCCCCAGGTACTAGGTATTGGCTCATGGTATGACTCATTTCAGCATACTGTACATACTTCACTGTATATGTGCAATACACTGACAACAAAATATGTTAAAACATGCTTTATTGATATCTATGTAAAATTCAAAAGAGATATCTAACACATATCAGTGATACGCCTCATGCTCATCCACCTCATGTTTCCCATGCCTCCATACATGTTGCTGAAGTTCCTGTACTCTCCAGGCATCATGTACATCATCCTGCCTCTGAAGTTGGGCTGCTCGTACATCAGCCAGTGGCCATCCATAATGTGGCAGGACATGCAATTGTTCATGCGGTAACGATCCATGATGTTGTCACAGTCCTCCATCATCTCATTCATCTGACCTCCGAAGTTCTCCCTCTCGTAGATCCTCATCCTGTAGTTTCCTCTGTACTGTTTGATGAGAAAGTGAAAATTACATTTTTGTTTTCTAAGTTAGAGGATACAATGTAATGTTTTTATATTACTGGATTTGTACTCACTGTGGGGATCATGCGGCAAGACCTGATGTAGCCGTCGTTCCATCCGAACTGACTCCTGTAGTCAGCGTACTCTCCCCTCTTCATGAAGTACTGCTGGCCCATGTAGTTGGGGTGGTCGTACACCATGAAGCAACCGTTCTCCACCCTGCAGGAGTGGCAGCGGGACATGTAGGAGGACATGTCAGAGCAGTCGCTGCTGCACTCATAGTGACGGCCCTGGAAGTTCCTGTCCTCGTAGAAGATGATCTGAAAATAAAATTGAACATTGTCAGTCGAGTGTAGCCAGACATTTACTGTTACTATTAATCTATGAATCTATCTACTGTTTCTATCTGTCTATTTAGCAGCTTGTTCATCTGTCTCTGGCTGCTGTTTGTTCCAATCAGCTGAAACCGGTTTGTGAGAGCACTGGTGGAGCCACATGGTATACTGTACATCTGTCCATACCTTGCCCATGTTGGATGGTTTGTTCTTGTTGGATTCTGTCCAATGAGCTGTGGCTGCCAGGGACTTTTATACTTTATACATTGTAATGGTGTTTTGTTATTCAAATTGTTTTGGAAGCTGATGAATAAGCAGGTCTGCGATCGCTTCATTTCATGTGTGCCGTCATGGTTCACAACACAGAGGAGCATGTGACTGAAGGCACATTGTATTCATTCAATGGCATTTCATGGGCCAATATCAATGACATGTTATAGATGAAGTACAGCTTTTAAATGTTTCATTATGCCTTCATGAAGCCCCTATTAGCATAACATAATGTTTATGAAACCTCTAGAAACACTACAGAAATGTGACCACTGGAGGTTTGGTCCTGATTTCTGCAAGATCATTTAAACGTTTTTTACAGATTATGAGAGTAAACTGAGCTTTCAAATTATATACCATGCATTGAAATCTGCAAATATTTGAGGAAGATATGCTTCTATGAATGTTGCTACTGTATACCTGAAATCACTAAGCAGAGAAAAGGGCGTCAAAGATTCAGAGTTGTTCACACTTCTCACAGAACATGGACTTTGACAACAAAATATGACTATTTAGCGATCCTAAAACTTTGTGATATTGAGTGGGTTCTTTGCAACTTAAATTTTTGTAATATAAAAAAAAGGAAAACAGTAAAAAAAAAAAAAAGAAGAAGAAAGTATTTTGCCGCATTTTGAGGGCTGTAGACATCAGGACCAAACCTCCAACAAATGTGTGACAAAGCATTTACAGTATAACCGTATGTCTTGCTTTATTAAGGGTTCATAAATGTAGAATACCTGTAACTGTTGACATACCCACTAATGGTTATAACCAACTATGTTGAAGATGACATATATATGAACTCTTTATAAGCCATAGGGTTATATATTTTGATTTGTGACACATCTACAGTATGTAGTGCTTAGAGAGACTTTAATGAAGCCTTTATACTGTCAGCTACACTTGACTGGATTTCTGTGCCCCATCCAAGCTGAGGCCCCCTGAATCATTCCTAGTTTTCCCCTCTTAACAATTCCCCTGGCTACAATTCATCTAAAGTGGGACCAACTTTCAGTGCTTTATGTCTGTGAAAGCGTCAAAGAGGGGTGAATATAGTAGCTGGGCTTGTTTTTTGATCCATTTTCTATTCCTGAGCCCATCTGTGGCTGTATTTGTTAGGCCAGATGACCACAGACTGTACATGGCCTCTTGGTCTAGTGGTGGACACTGTCTTGGCAAGTACCGTATGTGAGTGGGGTTCGAGCCTCTCCTGGTACACAAACTACTGTATACTTAAACTCCTCTTAGAAATATCCACAGTACTAAACAAACATTATTTTGTTATAACACAGCCTAATTTTACTACAATGATAGCTTGTTTCTTCTGAGATTCTTAGTCCAAAATATTGGTATTTTAAGCCAAATTTAATTAGTTTATTTTTAAAAGTGACATTTGTTGTAGTAGTTTTAGTAGGTACTTAATTGATCCCCCAGGGGAAGTTGGACAAAAATAATTACACAATGAAGGTGGAGACTTGAAACACACAGAAACCAAGTTAGACAGTAACACATTTGAAATAGAATTTATTTGATACACTGTTAAGTTGGACGTAACCGTTATTCATGATACGTCTCACATAGCAGAATACAGTATCATGCCGCTGTAAACTAGAAATTAATCTGTCTTGAGTTATTTGGACTTTATTAGTGTGACATGCAAACATTGTCAAAAAAGTGTAGTGTAGTGTGAGTGTAGAAAAGCCACATTCTGCAACGTTCATAAGCCTGGGATTGTTTTCTTCCCTTCCATGACTTTTGATGTTCAAGCTTGTAGCTGTCCCCCTCTAGACTACAGTTTATCACTTTATGGTCTAGGGTCTCTAACTTTTGATAAGGTGTATTGTACTAACAGACCCCAGTATTAGTATCCATGCATTAACAGACCCCAGTCCTGGCTGAGTGGTTATTTTCGCCAAACTCTACTGTACTGCTTGAGAGCCGTTGATGGTATTGGGTCATGGTGTGACTCATATAGATCAGAGCAGTCATCCGGGCTCTGATCTTTTTTGGGTGAACAACTTTGAACCTGAATGGCGGCAAGTTCAAGTCCTGTCTTCGACCCACTTTGTTTTTACCCAAAAAGGGGTTGTCTGCGTCGGTGCGCCTGCGTGTACTTTCTATTTACTACAATTTGACATATTTCAACATACAGTATACACTGACAACAAAATACTCAGAAACTAGGCCTACAGTTTTGCTAATATTGTACACGTTGCAGTCAAGTAATCACAAACACCATAGGAATATTGTATTTAACATGCTTTATTGATATCTGTGTAGTGATATCTAACACATGTCAGTGATACGCCTCATGCTCATCCACCTCATGCTTCCCATGCTTCCATACATGTTGCTGAAGTTCCTGTACTCTCCAGGCCTCATGTACATCATCCTGCCTCTGAATTGGGGCTGCTCGTACATCAGCCAGTGGCCATCCATCACGTTGCAGGACATGCAGTTGTTCATGCTGTAACGATCCATGATGTTGTCACAGTCATCCATCATCTCGTTCATCTGACCTCCGAAGTTCTCCCTCTCGTAGATCCTCATTTTGTAGTTTCCTCTGTGCTGTTTGATGAGAAAGTGAAAATTACATTTTTGTTTTCAAAGTTAGAGGATAAAAGGTAATGTTTTTATTTTACTGAATTAGTACTCACCATGGGGATCATGCGGCAAGATTTGATGAGGCCATCGTTCCATCCGAACTGACTCCTGTAGTCAGCGTACTCTCCCCTCCTCATGTAGTACTGCTGGCCCATGTAGTTGGGGCGGTCGTACACCATGAAGCAACCGTTCTCCACCCTGCAGGAGTGGCAGCGGGACATGTAGGAGGACATGTCAGAGCAGTCGCTGCTGCACTCATAGTGGCGGCCCTGGAAGTTCCTGTCCTCGTAGAAGATGATCTGAAAATAAACAAAATCTTGTCAGTTGAGTGTAGCCAGACATTTACTGTTACTATTAATCTATCAAACTATTTGCGGTTTCTATCTGTCTATCCAGCAGCTTGTTGATCTGTCTGTCTCTGTTTGCTGTCCATATCTGTCCATATCTAGTAGCTTGCTGTTTTTTTTCACCTACAGCTGAATCTGATTTGTTGTTTGCTAGAGGACTGGTGGACCCACATGGTAAACTGTACATCTGTCCATACCTTGCCCATGTTTGATGGTTTGTGTTTCTGGGATTCTGTCCAACGAGCTGTGGCTGCCAGGGGCTTTTATACTTTATACATTGTAATGGTGTTTTGTTATTCAAATTCTGGAAGCTGATGAATAAGCAGCCCTGCGATCGTAATTTCATTTGTGCCATCACAGCTGACAACACTGTGGGGCAGGTGACTGAAACACAAGGAGGAGGAGGAGAAGGGTATGACTGAAATGATATCCCTCTGCTTGTTGGGTTAGGGCTGTGGGAGATGTTGGTTTCATCTACTGTAAGAGAAATGCAGGATGTACAATAGGGTAGATAGGTGTAAGGTAGACAGAGACAGGAGATAAGATAGGTACAGTAGGGGGTTTCATAGGAGGCACAGTAGATATAGATGCAGGCGATAAGATGGGCGCGGTGGTTCAGTTGGAGGTAGATACAGTAGATAGGGGCATAGGAGATGAGATAGTTACAGCACAGTAGGTAGGGGGTTCCATTGGAGGTAGAGAAGCATAAACACCGTACTGGGCGGAGATGGGGGGCAATTTGGTGAAAGCCAGGGGAGTGCAATTTTAAACCACTCGTTGCCTGTCTAAATGTTGTATGTGTGGACCTGCTACTTAGCTTAAAAATACACTTTAAATGAGCGGACTGAGCGAGACAGAGTGCTTGCAGTGGCGCAGTGGATGTATAGGACGGGCTTGAAGGTGTGGAGTGTGCAGTGTGTATATTGTGGTGTGGAATCAGCTTGTGGTGCAGTGTATATCTAGCCTATCCAACTGTGCAAAGTGGTAATCTGAGTGTGTGTAGTGCATATTTAATAATTAAAGCCTAACTTAAACCCCATGCCCATGTGCATCTTTGAATTTTAGTGTTCCTAGTTCCTCTGGTGGCAGTTAATGAAACTATAAAGTATTGCAATAAAGATTTTTTTTGTAATGTTGTTGTGAGTGAGTGCATTCTTGGGGCTCTGACACTGGACCAGACCAGTAATCAAAGGTGGTGGCAGCTAAACGCTTTTGCTAATCCAGTCTAGTGGCCCTTTATGGGTGGTTGTAGGTTCAATAAACCTATAGCAAATAGCTTATTAAAGGGGTTTTAAGGATAGTTATAATATAAAATAAGTTTTACCAATGTACATGGTATAGGTCGTATTATCCCATTTTCTCAAACAACCTATTCATCACTACACACCACATTTTTGCTCAATATCTTATTTTATAAATGTACTTAAAGTCGCACTGAAACGGACGTTTGAGATCATCTAACTTCCGTACTTTGACGAATTTCCGACGCAAACAAGCTATGAGGGTGGGACATATGTTTAGAGGAATTTGATCAGAACATTGACAAGTGGACAGGTTTTAAGAACTTTAGACAGATTCGATAGAATGATAGTGTTGAAAAACAAATTTAACAAATATTATAGCCATCTGATGCTATGTTGCTGAGTAAGGCATCCAAAACAATAGACCATTTGCATATAAAAGTGACAGTGAGGATGTCACTTTTATATCTTATTTTCCCTGTTTATATGCTTATTTTATGATTCTTATGTGAAGCACTGCACATGTAATCTCTTTGTTATTGAGCTGCATTTTTTGAATGAAATGTGCTATAGAAATAATAATTATTATTATTATTATTATCATTGCTATTATTATTGTTGTTGTTATGACCATTATTATTGTTACTATTATTATTATTAGCATTAACATTATTATTATACTTTTGTTGTTGTTGTTGTAGCTTTTTATTTTAGACTAATAACAAAAAAAAAGTGAACTAATTTTGTGCTTTAAACATTTCATACATGAAACTTATGTGGAGCAGTAAAATACTTTCACTTGGAATGTTTACTTAAAGGGTGGATAACTACCGTTTTGAATATTACAGATTTGTTCATAAAATTACCTTAAAAAAAAACATTTCTGTAGATCATCTTCTATGAGGACATAAACTTCCAGGGTTGTTCCTATGAGACCAGCAGCAGCAGAGGCCCCACTACATGGGCCAGCAGAGGGTTGCTGAGGAGAGTACCCTGATAACCAATCACCAGATCCTGCTGCATGATTTCCGTGGTGAGAGGGGTAGGACTGTACAATTTTTTAAAATCCTTTCTCTGTTACAAGGGAACCCTGGGCAAGAAGGCAGCATACACAATTTCAGACATAGTATGTCGTGACAGCCACTGGTGGTTTGGTCCTTAAGTAGGACAAGGTAATTCTGTTGTTTATTTGTTTTTACAGATTATGAACGTGTAAATTGTAAGCTTTCAAATGATGTGCCATGCATTGAAATCTGCAACTAGACTGCACTTGGGCGAGACGCCTCATAGAGCCCAATGGTGACGACCCACTTTTGTTTTTGCTTCATTTCAGGAAGTGAATTTTGCTTCATTCACTCCACTGACCTTTCAGAAAATTCTTATATAGAGTTTTAAACCTGGAACCAGGCTGGACTGTATGGGTGTGAAATTCGCTGAATGTTTTTGTCGAGTGCACTCTTCCGAGGACGATACAGCATTCAAAAACCGACTTTTTCCAAATGTGTGCAAGTCGAGCTCAACGTGAAATCATGCAATGGAGAGAGTTGTTGTTGCTTCCCTCTGGTGGTCTGTCGGGAGTATCAGTAATTCCTATACACTCATAACGAAAAATAAAAATAATTTGTGGATCCACCCCGTAATTCGAATCCGCTCCAAAATCTAATCAGGTCCAAAGTACCTTGGGTGGAATATACAGTACTGTATGTACCAAGTATGAACGTCATAGGGTTATTTGTTTTCAAGCTATGGTGTGAACAAGACCCATCCAGCCACATACCCACATACATATCCACACACAGACAGCAGCTACTTGCGTGCTTTGTGGCGGTGCGAATAGAATATTTGAAGGAGATATGCTTCTGTGAATGTTAGTACACCTGAAATCAGAAAGCTAAGAAAAAGTGCCTCAACGATTCAGAGCTATTCACACTTAACACACACTTTGCCTACTTTGACGGATTACTGATTTTAAATCTGGTTGAAAGGAAAACAGTTTATATATAAACCACCAGTGGTCGTTTAGTGTCGTCCACTAGGGCTGTCAACTGAGCTCAGAAATTATATTCGACTTTTTCCTTTAAATATTTTTCGAAAATTGAATATATTGGATTATTGGGTATCATATAATTTTGCATTGAAAATGACGCATACAATGGAACCACTTCTAACCACAAGAGGGCGCTCACACCAATGGAACTTTTGTGTCCATCTGTGTTCACAGGATTCAAGTATTCAACTAACATTAATACCCAGTCAACATGGGTGACATTTAGTCCAAACAGGCTCCTTTAATCAGGCCTATATCCTAGCCAACTGAAAACAAAACCAGAGGAATAGCCTTTAGTGCTGGTCCACTTGATCGTATTCAGTGCTTGTTTACAACGTTGCCTGCCGGCTGCCTAGAAGACGTGCTTGGATTTTAAAGCTCAATGAGATAACTTTTTTAGAGTTCAATATTCACCTTTACTTGATATTAGTTTATGACTGGGCCTTAGGGCAAGACCCCAAAAATCTTTTTCGTGACATGAGACTGCATGAGAGTGAATTTATTATTTTAGAATTTCGATGTACTGGCTAGAACATTGGCAGGAAATCTTGTGATGGAAGCGGAAGTAACGCGTTTTGCGTGTCACAATATCAGGAAGACGACAAACACTAAGCCCCGCAAATTTATCTACATGCACATAAAAGAAAGAAGACCGGTATTTACCTGCATTGAAGCCATCCTTCCAGAAAGTCCATTGAAGTAGCTACAATCTTCCAATCCAGTCTGCTCCACGCACGTTTGTTATATTTTTTTCCCATCATTACAGCGAGTAAGTGGGGAATTGTGGGAAGTGTGGTTCTTAAAACGCAGTGCTGATTTTATCACGACCAGAGGGGCCGCCAAAGTGCCGAGATATCTCATGTAGCTTTAAGGAGGTAGGGTATTTCCTCACCAGATACAGTGTTTTTGCAGATTTTTGGCCATGTTGAAAAGACTGAATACTAACGTAATGTGTTTCGGCATGATTAGAAGATGGGCGGGACTCAGGAGGCTGTGTGACGCGTGATGCCTTCTGGTAGCCTACTAATTGAATCTACATTTTGAAGATCGATTATGCATTTTTTTCCCAAAGTCGATGACTAGTTAAAGTTTGAGTATTTATTTGACAGCCCTATCATCAACATCAACAGATAAAACGGTGAAGAAGAAAAAAACGTTATTTTACCAGATTAGTCCCATTGAGATCAAAGATCTCATTTACAAGGGAGACCTGGTCAAAATAGCTTCATAAAAAGTAACAGATTAAACTGTTAGATTAAATGTTGATCTTGAATGAAGGTCATTGAAATGTTGAGATGTATGAGATATTGTGGAGGTTACATGCACTCAATCATCACTAAACAATAATACAATGTTTTGCTTATACTGTACAGTTTTTTTTTAATCCTCCATGTACAAAAATCTTATTTCATTCACAATACACTGGCAGGTAAAAACGACTATGTCATGGTTATAGTTGGTTTAGACGCTTCTGTTCACTCTACTTCATGTACAGAAAACAATATGGACGCATGCTTCTGCAACACGGATGCATAGAAACAGATAATAACCCTGTTCACTGTCACTGCTCAGGTGGCCTCCATGCCATGTTGCTTGGTCAGGAGTTCAGACAATGGCAGCAGTACAGTCGTTGGCTTTGGTGAGGTATAAAAGGGGTTAAAACAGAGGACATTTGTTAAGCCACAAGCACCGTCCCTGAGGAAAAACCACCAACATGAACATGGGCAAGGTAGGCATTGAAGAAAGACTATTTGGCTTACATTAGGTCTACTTTCATAATGGTATGGCCTCCACTTTTTTGCGCATTTACATTCACTATTTTCCTAAGCTACTATCCTATTATAAACAAGAAACGTAACTTGTTTGACCTCTCTTACTCACTACACCAACTGTTAAAAATATCTTTAAAAAAAAAAAATTAAGGAACATTTTAAAGTGAAACTTTTAAAACTTTGTGTTTTCAGATCATCTTCTACGAGGACAGGAACTTCCAGGGTCGTTCCTGGGAGTGCAGCAGCGACTGCGCCGACATGTCCTCCTACATGTCCCGCTGCCACTCCTGCAGGGTGGAGAGCGGTTGCTTCATGATGTACGACCGCCCCAACTACATGGGAAACCAGTTCTTCATGAGGAGGGGAGAGTACTCTGACTGCATGAGTATGATGGGATGGAACGACAGCTACATCAAGTCTTGCCGTATGATCCCCATGGTAGGATTTAAGTTTTTTCTATTGTCTCGAATTCAATTCTCCTCATCAAAACTGTTGTATAAATGTGTACAACTTTGTTGTCCTTTTCCAACAGCACAGAGGAAACTACAGGATGAAGATCTACGAGAGGGAGAACTTCGGAGGTCAGATGAACGAGATGATGGAGGACTGTGACAACATCATGGATGGTTACCGCATGAACAACTGCATGTCCTGCAACGTGATGGACGGCCACTGGCTGATGTACGAGCAGCCTCAATACAGAGGCAGGATGATGTACATGAGGCCTGGAGAGTACAGGAACTTCAGCAACATGTATGGAGGCATGGGAAACATGAAGTGGATGAGCATGAGGCGTATCATGGACTCCATGTACATGTGAGATCTGCATTTACAATGTATGACAACCTCACAGATTGAATAAAAAACTGTTTTCCAAAATTTGGAATTTCTGTCCTGGTCTTCAAATGTACATGCTACAAGGTGCTGTTTGATGTCTTTTTTAGGCAAGTTATGGAGGTTTAGAAAATAAACTATGTGGATACAGTTGGTCAACATTGAGAGGAAATTGGAATAAAGTAAAAAATAATAATTAAAGAGAGATGGAGAACTACTGTGACCAAAGCATGTAGGATTAGAACCTGAAAGTTGTAGCATGGTCTCTGCACCCTTAGATAGAGCAGCACCATAACAGAGGGGCCACACTAGCAACGTCTCACGAAGGGTTGTACATGACCTAACCACTCCCTGAACCACCTCAGCTACACATTCCCTGCCTTTGAACTCTTTAGTTTAGGGAGAAAGACCCACCCAAATCATGACATCAATGTAACCAACCAGATTTTGAACCCAGGCTCACTACCGTACTGAAAGTCCCATAGGCCAAATAGTTTCAAATGAGTACTAGGGGAAATATAATGGGTTGCACACACAGTGCGGAGAAGCGTTGTGTGAGGTGGTGGTGCTGGACTCACTTTTTTTCTCATCTCTTTCACACAATTTACCTCTATTAAAAATCCATAACTCAGTCAATAGATTCATTGTTTAATTAAATTAGGTGTAGCAGTCTTCCTCTCCTGACAATATTGAGGTGATCCTGGACTATGACAAGCATCTTTCTATCTTTCCCTCCGGGAAAAAAAAAAGTTCTTTATAGCAGAGAGAATATTTGCTTTCAGTGCTGACAAAATGGGTTAGAGTCCCACAGACAGTGGACTCTAGGACAGGTTTCTTGGTTTCACAGAACTTTTCCTTTGATACAGTAGAAATAACACAATTTTGACAACTTCAATGATATTGTTATAGAATTTACATCTGGCCTCAAGACCCTTCTATTCCAAACACCTTAAGCCTTTGTTCTCTCTCTCCTTTTGTAATTCACCACCTCCCTCAACCGTTCACATAGACAGGGTGGCCTCCAGGAGGTCCACACACCTAGAAATGTCTACTCCAGAATAACCATCCTTTGTCCTTTTGTCTCCAAGAAATTGCCGCCTTTTCTCATGTCACATGTCTGTACTCTTGGCCACCCCTGCCATTTTCATATGACGTACAATGGATTAGCCAATCACATCCTGGAAGCGCCGTACCTGTGTTTTGCTTGAATAAAAGTCAGCCCAAGATCAGGAGGCTTCACTTCTCTGGATAAACCACTCTTGTTGCGTTGTCCAGAAAGTCCTTGCGCTCGTATGTGTCCTCAATAAACCAGACTTAACCTTTTGAGCGAATCTTGGTAAATCCTTTTTTGACTAGATCAGTTAAAATCCATTACAATATTCAAAAGCTAGATTTTATTTCATGAATGTCAGCTATCATGCAAAGAAAATATGCAATATACACAGTGAAAAATTGGAACATCAGTAACAGTGTTCCTACAGATTCAGCTCCCAAACTCATAAGGCCCTGTAGGGGTATAGTATCTGAACATGGGATCCAACAAGATCCAATGCTTTGATGAATATATAATTAAAAAAGTTGAAATAAAAGTAATTAAGGCAGATTTATATTTTCTGTTCAATTGTATTTGTGGATTTAGTGTTGATGACAATATTACTACAGCATTATTATTATTATTATGTATTATATTTAGCAGAGGAAATAGCAGCTCTTATGCTACATCAGAATTCAACTCTTAAGTCTCATAGCAGAGGTGCCTATTAATACAAAAGTGTGGCCAGGCAAGCTGCATTATTGCATACCAGACACTGCACATAACCTAAGGTTCAATGGTTGAAACACCATTCATTGATACTCAGGAGTTTCTACAGATTTTGAATACCCTATACTCAAAGAGACTAAGATTTATCTTTCATTGTATGTTGAGCATAGTTGGGTTTGGATATAGAGTAACATCTGGAAATATAATATCAAGTCAATATATGTGTATTGTCTTGTAATTAATTAAGAATTTACTGTTGACACATTGTTGACCATTAATTCTAAATTATCGATACTGTATTATACATTCATACCTAATCATTATTAATATATAATAATATATATATATATATATATAATATAATTGTAATTATCAATGTGTAATGAGAAAGAACAAGTCATGAGGCAGAGATAGACCATGGTTTGTGCCGACCCAACTGACACACAGTCTATTATTTCTTTACTCCCTGAAAACAAACAAACAAAATATACATAAAATAAACACCGCTTTAAAACCAAAATTGAAATAAATACAACAAAATTTCAAAAAATTGGAAATCAGCTTTGGAGATCTATTTTCAACCATTCCGGTTGCCAGAAAATTCCATTCACAACAGGGGTCCAGTCCCGTTAGATTGTGAGTAAGCACCTCAACACTCTATAGGCTTCTAGCACATGTTGCTGAGTCAGGGTTTTAAACAATGGGTGGGAACCCAGCATTTGGGTTTGGTCGGGTATAAAAGTAGAAGGTTGAGACAACAAGGACATCAGTTTAGCTGCATTTCTCTGAGAGATCCGAGGAACCATCACAGCAACCACAATGGGCAGGGTGAGAAAACTAAAGCATAGGAATATATATATAGAATATAATACATTACTGGTGTAGTATTTTGCCACTGGGTTCACAAGAATTCTGTGCTATGCTTGGGTAATTCACATTGTGACTTAACGTTCACTTTTAGGTCACCTTCTACGAGGACAGGAACTTCCAGGGTCGCTCTTATGAGTGCAGCAGTGACTGTGCCGACATGTCCTCCTACATGTCCCGCTGTCAGTCCTGCAGGGTGGAGAGCGGTTGCTTCATGGTGTACGACCACCCCAACTACATGGGCCAGCAGTACTTCATGAGGAGGGGAGAGTACGCTGACTACAGGAGTCAGTTCGGATGGAACGACGGCTACATCAGGTCTTGCCGTATGATCCCTATGGTACGTCTAAGAATAATTATATCACAATTAGCTTAATACAAGTGCAAATTGTTCAGGGCATTAATATATGTTTCAATATTTCAATCTTACAGTACAGAGGAAACTACAGGATGAGGATCTACGAGAGGGAGAACTTCGGAGGTCAGATGAACGAGATGATGGAGGACTGTGACAGCATCATGGATCGTTACCGCATGAACAACTGCATGTCCTGTAACGTGATGGAGGGCCACTGGCTGATGTACGAGCAGCCCAACTTCAGAGGCAGGATGATGTACATGTATCCTGGAGAGTACAGGAACTTCAGCAACATGTATGGAAGCATGGGAAACATGAGGTGGATGAGCATGAGGCGTATCACTGACATGTGTTAGATATCCTTTCTGAATTCTACACAGATATCAATAAAGCACTTTATATAACAAATTTCCAAAGGTGTACATGTGATTACTTACATGCAAAGGGCACAACATATTCACATGTCATGTTGAATACATGTCAAGCTACATTAGCAAATCTGTAGTTTATGAGTAGTTTACTGTCAATGTATTGTACCTGTTGAAATATGATGAGCCAATACCATACAGTATGTTCATAAATGGTTGTCAAGCAGTATCCTACAGTATAGCATGTTTGACAAAACTGGGGCCTGTTAGTTCATGGATACTAATATCTCAGAAGTATAAGTATCACATTAGTCATGTACTGTATATGCAACAGCCTCATCTGTAGTTTCCCCGCCACCTTATCAAAAGACCATAAAGTGATACAGTATAGTCTAGAGGGAAATAGTTCCAAGCTTGAACATCAAAAGTCATGGAAGGGAAGACAATAATGAACATTGCAGAATGTGGGTTTTCTACACTTTGTTTTTTACCTTTGCATTGCTCAAAGGTGTGTTGTAATTAGAAGCAACATACTTGTTAACAGACTTGTTGTATATATAATAATCCACCACGACCAAACTGGATTTATTCCAGGAAGATTTTCCCACTTTAATGTTGACGATTAATGGATATATGTAATGTACCGTACTCAACAAAAGTAAAAACAATCTCAGTTTTTTATCACTTGATTCACAGAAAGGTTTCGACCAGGTCGAATGGAGGTACATTTTAATTGTGATTGTGAGGTAAAGCAAACATGGCATGATGGAGCCCCTTGCTATTGGCATCATAAATCATCCCTCTATCGCTGTTAATCTTAAGTAAGGTTGGTCATTGCATCACACTTTACAAGGACGACATGGTTTTGTTCATGTAAGATGAAACCTGGAGTTAGCTACCTTTGATAGGCCGTGGCACTCACCAGGTTCCGTTACCTCTTCCAAAAGCTTCCAAAGCTTTTATTTTTAAGTTGTTAGATTATTTTCTCCTACATTTTGTATGGGGATTCAAAGTAAATTGATTATCTCCTATATATACCAAACCCACGGCAGGTGTTTTGGCTAAATCGGGTCAGTCTGTCATGGTCATAATTTCCTCTAGAAATAGTCATTCTAGATTAGACCCGTTTAGTCCATCTGATTAGGTCCACATTTGGCTAAAAGAAAGTAATTCAAAATTGGACCATGTTTAGTCTGATCAGATCAATATGATCCATTAACTATAATATATGATATTCTGGTGATGCAAATAATGAAAATATTTTTTTTTTTAAACTACAGGGAAATTGCATTTTAAAACGATTGACTTTACTAGCAAGCTGATGATGAGCGTGCAGCTCGTGCCATTCCGAGGGCAAGTTGGGCTTGTGATTCTAACTCGAGAAGACACCTTGAAGACACTCAAGAAGCTCACTGTCAACACCTACGCTCAGCCAAAGACAAATGTTTAGTCTCAAAACCAAAACAGATTGGTGAGTAATGTGGGTGACATGAAAATGCAGTTGTTTAGACATCGTTCATAAGAAAGTCTTGAGGTAAAATGAACGCTAGTTAAGTTAGTAGTTGACGGTTGTAAAATGTTGCTGCCATCTTCTCAAAGATAGCTAGCTAACTGACTTTATCAAAGAGTTTGGTGCTATAGTCCTGCTGCCTACTTGAGCTTTATTAATTAATTTGCTCAACAGATAACGTTGCTAAATTTACCCACATTTGCATAGCAACTGGCAAGCGTAAACCTAATAATATTAGTTAATAAGCTGAAAGCCCGCTGCTTGCTAGCTATATCCTGAAAGTGGGGATTTTAGCTAGCTTAGCTTATTAGCTAACTGGCTACCTTAGTAGCTAGCAGAGCACTGGCCAAATGTGGATAAAATTAGTATTTGTTGAGTAAATTATGGAGAGATTAACATTAGCTCTACTAACTAACATTAGACCCTGAAACATTAAAAGAGGCTAGCTAGTTTAGCTAGAAGTCAGAATAGTTTTAAAACGTGTGTGTGTGAGGGACTGATTAATTTTGCCATTTTAGTTCTACTAGGAGTATGTTTTGGAGCATCTTGTTTGTTTTTTTGTTGATGTGCAGGTAAATGGCATAACATCAGGTAAAATGTTCATTCTTGATTATTTCATTATGTTTCATTCTCAGGTTTCACAGCTAAGCCAAATTGGAGGAAAATACACAAATAAGATCATGGACAGGTACAGTATGCTACATATTGTACTGTATATATGAATAACCATGCCAGATTAGATTTTCATTAATGCCAAAATATGTTTCAGCTTTGAAGTAACAATCAGTTTACTTTGGTGGTGTGGGGTGTTGCATTTGTATGTTAATTGTCTGTGATAGGCGTCGGTGGAGGTTTAAAGGTTTGTAGTAGTACTGTACTGTAGAAGTTTTGCCAAAAAATGGAAACACTACTCCATAAAACAAAAGCGCTGCCATGTTTTCCACCAGTCTCTTCCTAGACCTATCTTTTCACTAACTTTTCTGTACTTTTTTACAGGATTTTAACCAACAACCTCATGTCCAAATTCAACATGAAGGGTCATCGCTCCAAGAATGCTTTTCAACCAACCAACCTCTACACCGTTTTGAATGGTATGGCTAATTTGGACATTGTGAAAGCAAAATCGCAACCTGTTGTTAAACAAGTGGGACCAGGGCCCGCATTTATCAAATGTCTCAGAGTGAGAGTGCTGATCTAGGATCAGTTTATTCTTGTGAGACCATCCTGATCTTGCAAGCTCACATTTAACGTAGTTAACGTTAGTACAATAAACACAGCTGTAAGTAAATTTATTGCAGAAATATCAATTTAACAAGAATAAGTATGCACAAGCTGAGCTTCTCAGAGGAAAAGACGTTTTCGCCATTCTTCCGAGACGGCAAAAGTTCCTGTTAAACTGATTGGCTGGAAGAGTTAGTCTGTCAAGGCAAGTATTCCAGCCCATTGAAGTTGGTAGTCCAGACTGGTCAGTGGAGAGAAACGGAATGTGAGCTCCCTAGAGCAGGATGGTCTCACGAGACTATAGGATCAGTTATGCCTCACAGCTGAAAATGAATAAGATTAAGATACTGTATGGACAGTGTGAACCTGACTCTAGATCAGCACTCCTACTAGAAGACACTTAATAAATACGGACCCCAAGTATATGAACTATACTTTATTGACACACACCATAAGCTCTGCCTATAAATTGGTCTACTGTGCAATGAGAAAGCTGCAGAAAGCATGTTTTGTGTAATATAACTAAATGTGTGTCTTTTGGTGTTACAGCTGCAGTCAAGAAGTGGGATAGTAAGGCCACGGACCATACGGTTAGGCTCGCTGTTGGGGATCACCTCAAACACGCCCCTGGTAGAGCGGAAGGTGCTGGTTACAGCAGTGCAGTGCAGCACAGAGCAGAGGTTCCACATGCTTAGGCTACTGTATACTTCTCAAGTGTAGGGCTACCTCTCGTTTGTGTGCAGCTCCAGCCTAAATAACGAAAGCACTTACTGTACATTCTCAGTCAAGCATTGAGACTTTTCTCTTTATTTCTCTCCTGATGTGCTTTTGTGTTATTTTGAGATACAGGGCTATAACGTTATAGCAGCCTGAGAAAATACAGCGTTATATCTCACTTGTACGTGTGGTTTTATGCCACCAATTTAGCTATCTGAATTGGTTATGGTTGTATTGCATTTGCTAGTGTGTGTGTGTGTGTATGCATACTGTACATCCATGACTACAAGTTTGTGTGACTGTTCTTTGCCCCAGCAGTTGTGAGTGGGTGTCAGATTTGGTCAGTTTGTGTACACTCATTGCCTCAAAGTACAGTACAGTACATGTAACACTTTTCAGAGTTGTTTTTATTAGGTGGGCTAGCTTGTAGAAGCTAACCCAACTTGTGATATTCCCACTATTTCTTTCTTTCTTTACTATTATTAGGTGGGCTAGCTTAGCCCAACTTGTGATATTCTCACTATTTCTTTCTTTATTATTATTCTACCCATTTTTGTGGCCCTCAACTACGTCTTCATACTTTGTGCTAGAAACTTCATTCAAACTTTAAAATGTTCATGATGTTTAGCTGTTTCCCGGATCCATTCAGATTTTTGATATTTTTTATAGTTTTTTTAGTAATTTAACTTTTAATAGTAATTTTTGTGCCATTGAAACTGCTGGTAGAATGTTCAGTATCATTATGTTTTTAGAGTGGTGGCAGCTGTTGCTTTGAAAATATTCACACATTTTGTAAACTGCTGGCACTCCTACAGTTTTGAAAGCTCACACACATATTATACATCAAAACATTCACACAACTGCTGATTTGTACAATGTAAATATCTAAGCTGTGTGACTTATAGTTTTCACGGTATGACGATTTGTTCGGCAACTGTGCTCCCCATTGAAATGTATGGTGCCGCATCTGAGGGGGTGGAGTCTCACCACCACGCCACTATCCACGCCACGGGCCCCACAACTCAGCCCGAGTGGGCTAGAGACACATGGTCTTCACCGGTGCGGGCGGGTAGGTGGCCCGGAGAGGGGTACACTGTCCCCGACCAGCTCTGACCTGAGGGGGCGGAGTCTCGCTACCACGCCACTGTCCACGCCACGGACCCCACAATTCAGTCAGAGTGGGCTAGAGACGCACGGTCTTCGCCGTTGGGTGCATGGAGATTGCCCGGTCCGTAGTAGGACTATCAGTAGCTGTTACATACAGCTGCAGCAGCTAGCCCACCTCACATTTTCTCCAGGAAATGTACTTTCTAGTTTCCTTTGGTATTCAATTTGTTCTGCCTGAATGCCCTATGTAGTTGGGAGAGCAAATACTGTAGCATGGGCCAACTTAGAAATTAGAACCCATACAATTTTAGAGCAGAGTGGAATCATGGCACGGGTCCATGAGCCGCCCAAACATGGCCAGCTATTCACCTCCATTCATTTTTTAGAACAGGTTTACTCTAAAACTACTAACTAGATCGTCATGCAACTTGGTGGAGGGGGGGAAGCACAGGTCAACTAAGAACCCATTAAATTCTGGAGTGGATCCGAATCACGGAGGTCTGTGCTCTATGAACACCATTTCTAGTTGTGCTAATCGCATTGTTTTGTATTCTGTAAGAGTATGTTCTTTTTTTATTTCCTTGAGGGTGGGTGTTTCCTTTGTAATCGTGTTGTTTGTTTGTAAAACTAAAACTGAAAATGTGTACTGTAAATAAATAAATACAAATTTAAGTGAACTTTAGGTTATGACAATACAACCTGGGATCCTAGGATAAATGTGTCAAACAGGCCATTGTGTACTACTTCAAAAGGTTGTGTTGTAATGACTTCTCAATAGAAAAATCCATTCTAAAGTCTTGTAGGGGATCCAGTCCCATGGAAATGTGGTGAATGCCTTTCAGCACTCTATAGGCCTCTATACCATGTTGCTGGGTCAGGGGTTTGCACAATGGAGGGGGCCACGGGTTCTTTAGGTTGGGTCAGGTATAAAAGTAAGGGTTGGAACAGACAGGACACCAGTGTACAGTACCAGCAGTACAGCTGTCATCCACCTCAACACAGCCAAAATGATGGGCAAGGTAAGCAATGTGGCAGTTCAGTCGCATCTAACTCTTCCAGTACTAACTGTATAAAACCAAAAAATAAAACATTGTTTGGAACTTTTCAGATCATCTTCTACGAGGACAGGAACTTCCAGGGTCGCTCCTATGAGGCCAGCGCCGACTGTTCCGACATGTC
Source organism: Borostomias antarcticus (assembly GCF_949987555.1). NCBI lineage: Eukaryota > Metazoa > Chordata > Actinopteri > Stomiiformes > Stomiidae > Borostomias > Borostomias antarcticus. Next base: position 18,577,454 of record NC_140250.1, read on the forward strand.
CTCCTACATGTCCCGCTGCCACTCCTGCAGGGTGGAGAGTGGTTGCTTCATGGTGTACGACCGCACCAACTACATGGGAAACCAGTTCTTCATGAGGAGGGGAGAGTACTCTGACTACATGAGTATGATGGGATGGAATGATTGCATCAGGTCTTGGCGTATGATCCCCATGGTAAGATTAGGGGATAGGCTTTCTAATAACTGAAATGTATTTCTCCCATCAGAGTGTAGTATATATGTGTGATATCTGTTGAACTTTTCCAACAGCACAGAGGAAACTTCAGGATGAGGATCTACGAGAGGGAGAACTTCGGAGGTCAGATGAACGAGATGATGGATGACTGTGATAACATCATGGATCGTTACCGCATGAACAACTGCATGTCCTGCAACGTGATGGACGGCCACTGGCTGATGTACGAGCAGCCTCAATACAGAGGCAGGATGATGTACATGAGGCCTGGAGAGTACAAGAACTTCAGCAGCATGTTGGGAGGCATGGGAAACATGGGTAGCATGAGGTGGATGAGCATGAGGCGTATCGTGGACAACATGTCCATGTAAGTTGCATTCACAATGTATGACAACCCCACAAATTGATTAAAATGTTGTTTTCCAAAAATCCACTTTCAATTACAGTACTTTTGTATTCGTCTTCTTCATCTTCTTCTTCTAATAATTATAATAATAACAATAATAATAATGAGTCATAATTCCTAATCACAATTTACCTTGTGTTTACCATTGCCATATTCAAATGGAGCTGCCAGGAGCTCATAATATCCACTGGAAAATTATAGGGTTGGGCAGGATTTTTTCACACAGCAATACCGTCCCTAGATATTCCTGGGGTATGGTATAATCGGGATAATTACAAAAAAAAGTCCTGGAGGGTGCAGGGAACAGCATGGTGCCTAACACAATGCATAATAGTGATGTAGGCAAAACCTTCAGATAACTGTGTAACCTACAGTACAGTATGTAGAGTACAGTAATAGGAATACAGGGACATACAGTAGATTAGACTCATGGTCTGGTATGAACATAGGTCAGACACTCCTTGTGAGGGCTATCACTATGCATTATATTTTTCTGAAATGCACTAAATAAAAACTCCCTTTCCTTAATAGTCTACACTAATAAGTTAACCCTTAGCAATGGGGTGAGGTGCAAGTATAAACATTGTGAAGCAACAATTTCTCACAAGTGAATAGGATTTGTTCCCTTCCTCATATCCTCATATTTCTACCAATTTATTCTTCTTAAGAGAAACATTTCTTTGTATTACACTTTGTCTGACAGAAAAAGGACAGCAACATATTGACAAGCATGTGCCAATTTAGAACCCATTCAATTCTGACAAGCACAGAGCTACAAAAAGCATTCATTGGCAGAGGTCTGTGCTCTCTGAGCACCATTTCTAGTTTTGCTAATCGCATTATTTTGTATTCTGTAAGAGCATGTTCTTTTTTTTATTTCCTTGAGGGTAGGTGGGTGCTTACATTGTAACCGTGTTGTTTGTTTATAAAACTGAAAATGTGTTAAAAACAAAAATCATTGAACTTTAGGTTATGACAATACAATCTGAGATCCTAGGATAAATGTGTCAAACAGGTTGTGTTGTAATGATTGTGGACCCGCCCCGTGATTCAGATCCGCTCCAAAAATTTAATGGGTTCTAAAGTGGCCCATGCTACACCCCTCAACTGAGTTTCATAAAAAAATCAGTCTGCAAGTTGTTGCGTAATCAGTCCAAAAAATGGAATGAATGGGCGGCTCGTGGACCCGCCCCGTGATTCGGATACGCTTCGTAAACCTGCTAACAAATAAACAGACAAACACACCACCGAAAACATTACCTTTCACCCAGCTGTCGCTGGGCTGGAAGTAACAAATAAACCAATAAACAAACTAGGTCAGGTCTAGTCTGGTTTATGGGCTGGGCCGGCTTGTTTCTCTTAAGGACTGGATGGAGCCAGCTAGCTATGCCATTGAAATTGCTGAACTGAAATGACATGAAATCCAACGTCTACTAAAGAAAGGTCTTGTGGACACACCAGTCTACCTGGACACAGTTCTAATTCTTCCAACGCTAATCCAGCACAAGAAGACTGTGATAGCCAGTTAGTTCATGAGCTCACAGCTATAACATTAACGGTAGCTGTCGGTGGCTAAAGCAGTTACACTGATGATTCCTGTAACCTTAGCTATTTTGCTGCTGTTGATTCAACTTCTGTTTCTTGGGCATAAACAGAGGCAAACTCAAACTCACATTAGCAGCAAAACAGCTAACGCTGCAGGAATCATCGTAACCGTACCCATGTGTTTGTTACAGGAACGTTAGTTGCAGGTGTCCAGCCTGCTCTTCCTACCCCTGTGTTTGTTAATCCAGCACAATAAGACCGTGATAGATTCAAGATTCAAGATCTGTTTAATAGCCATGTATATGGTTCACACAGCCAGTTATCTCATGAGCTCACCAAGGTCACAACTAGCAGCAGCTCACATAACATAACGGTAGCTGTTGGTGGCTACAGCAGTTAGCTAACTCTACAATGATAATTCCTGTAATGTTAGCTATTTTGTTACTGTGAAATTTTAAAATAACGCTACAAAACATCAAAGCAATATTTGGACCATTTAGTGAGCTTATTATACCAGGCCATTTGGGTTCTGAATGGGGACACTGCTGCCCTCTTCCCATTCTGCAATTTTTTGGTACTTTGATATTCTGGATATTCGTTGCATTTAGTAGGAAAGGAAGGAAAACACCATTATCATACATTTCCATAGGCTACTTACATAACATTTAACTTCAAGTTATACATGTATAATTGAACATTGCCCTCTGTCACCAAATAAAACTGTTTTGAACCGAGGGCTTTTGTCCATTCTTGCTACTGCTTGTACCAAAAGATGGTGGTATAACATAAGAAAAGTAATAGACCACCAACACAGAACTAATCTTCATTCTGGCTTGTTTCTCTTCAGGACTGGTTAATCGGACAGAACCAGCTAGCCCTAGCCAGTTAGTAGCAGCAGCTTCCGTAACATAACAGTAACTGTCAGTGGCAAGCACTTCTCGGGAGGCTACGCCCCTTAGGGACGTCGCTCCTATTCCCTAAGGGGCTACACCTCCCTCATAGAATGACAGTTACACAAGTAACTGGTATTAGCAGGTCTTGCCATCTGAACACATCAGTTCCAATGCTTCAGCACAATAAGACTGTGATAGCCAGTTAGCTCACAAGCTCACTTGAGGTCTTCTGAGCCGCTTCCATAACATAATAGTAGGTGTCTGTGGCTAAAGCAGTTGGCTAACGTGACAATGTTGATTCACGTTCCATAGCTATTTTGATGCAGCTAACATTAAATGAATAATTGTAACCTTAGTTTCAGTACATTCATTGCGTTCCCATTCAATTCATGGTGTTTGATGCAAGCCCACTTGACTGGACAGACTGGCAGACCCTGGCAGTGAATTCCAAAGCTGTTATTTTGAAACTGACCACAAATTGGGAATCTACATGATAACTTTCTTGCCTGAAAAAATATAATAACAATTCCTAGACAGTTTGCTCATGTTTGTTGTGTTCTCCTTACGAAGTGAAGCTAAATTAACATGTCTAGGGTGCTGCATCATTTTTATATATGATCCAAATGTCTTAGCCCCTCATACTGTATGATTGCCCAACTATTCTAAATAGCCTAAGAGGTCTATACTATACTATACAGAAGAAAAAAGAAAGAAACATTAAAGACTGGATGACTCTCAAACACATATTGACCTAAAATCTAAATTTTCCAGGCATTATTTTCTCATGCCATTACTACTATGTGGTTGAATACTGTAAAGTTCTAAAATAAAGCTAAAAACATCAAAGCAATGTTTAGGTCATTTAGTGAGCTTATTAAATGTGTAGCCTATGTAACATTTACAGTATGTCTATGTGGGTGGAACTACAATCTATACCATAAAGACTGCGGATGTCAGAAAACATTTCGAAGCCAATTTTATTCAAAGGAATGCAAATATGCAGCTTACATTATAGGAATTATCGTAAAGGTAGTTGCAGTACATTCATACAAGTTGAATTGCGGGACCTGATGTGACAGGGTTCGTTTGGTGTAGGCAAGTGACTGTCATCACGATAACGTCATAGCTGCTTGTACCAGAAGATGGCGATATAACATAAGAAAAGTAATAATAGACCACCAACATAGAAGTAATCTGTGGAGGGAATACTGCCTCTTGTGGTGCCAACAGAGAGACGCAGGTGTTTGGCCAGCAATACACGATTTACGGAGCTAGGGAACTGGGGACTGACAATGCAACAATGCCAAGTATAGGGTCATGGCCTCTGGTCCCAGCCCAAAAACACACGCCAACGAAAACATTACCTCATTACCTGCGCTGTTGCTGGGGCGGAGGTAAAAATGGCCGGTAAAGATCAGTATTACTAATTCATATGTTAATAACAGATATAACTGTTTGTTATGCAATAATTCAATTTCTATTGCATCTCTTGTGTCTCTGTACACAATTTAACACATTTACACATTTCTTTTCAATTGCTTTCACATTTATGGTTATTAACCATCCAGCAGTGGTTCCCAAATGTTGAGTTGTGACCAACTGGTGGGTCACGCGGACCCTCACCCAGGGTCATGTATTTACCCCACTGTATTGGTGTCAATGTCTTATCACTCTGTAAAAAGTTTAGTACTTAGTATACTGTCAAAACAAAAGTAAAACTTCACAAAAATATTTCTCTTAGTGTGAAGATTAAAGTGATTAAAGTTAAAGTGGTAGAAATGTATGAGGATATCTTTAAAGGGGGCAATTCACCTGTAGATGTTTTTCAGAAAAATGTTTGAAAAATAGCAGCTTTAATTAAGTTTGGGCATTTTTTCTTGTATTAATATAGTCATAGTATATATGTTATAGTAGAAGAATGATTAAAAATATGGAAAATTGATGAGTGGAAGACAAAAATGCCATTTTGCCCGTCAGCCTTGCCAGTACTGTACCACACAGTATAAAGTGAGGATATTAGAGGAAAAGGCAGTGTACAAACTAGACTTTAAAGAATGATCTTATGTAAAATACAGAGATTACTATTTATGGGGGTGACTATTCTTTGTAAACTGTTTAAAATGCACTACAGTATATGACTTTGTTCAAGAACAAAGTCATACCTGTATAAAGGCCTTTACCGTAGGCCTATAGCATGCTGCTGGCTCAGGACTTTACACAATGGTCACATAGGTTCTTTAGGTTTGGTCAGGTATAAAAGGAAAGAGTTAAGCCCAGGTACCAGTGTGAAGGCAGTTGTGCTCTAAAACCAAAAATCCAAAGCCAAAATGACCACCGCCGGCATGAACATGATGAGCAAGGTAATTACAAGTGAAGTGAAATTATTATAAATTACTATTAACTGTAACTGTTGAATGTCACACAAACAGCTTTAATATTTGTTTGTTACAAACAAATATACCATGAACCTAGTTTTTATTTCGGTAAGCAGGTCATATTCTAGGGACCAACAGACCACCAAATTATTTAGTTGAATGACATTCCTGCTCATTTCCAGATCATCTTCTACGAGGACAGGAACTTCCAGGGTCGCTCTGGAGAAGAAGGGATGTTCTAAATGTTTTTTTTTTTTTTTTTTCAGATCATCTTCTACGAGGAGAGGAACTTCCAGGGCCGTCACTATGAGTGCAGCACTGACTGTGCCGACATGTCCTCCTACATGTCCCGCTGCCACTCCTGCAGGGTGGAGAGTGGTTGCTTCATGATGTACGACCGCCCCAACTACATGGGAAACCAGTTCTTCATGAGGAGGGGAGAGTACTCTGACTGCATGAGTATGATGGGATGGAATGATTGCATCAAGTCTTGGCGTATGATCCCCATGGTAAGATTAAGGGATAAGCTTTCTAATAACTGAAATGTATTTCTCCCATCAGAGTGTAGTATATATGTGTGATATCTGTTGACCTTTTCCAACAGCACAGAGGAAACTTCAGGATGAGGATCTATGAGAAGGACAACTTCGGAGGTCAGATGAACGAGATGATGGATGACTGTGACAACATCATGGATCGTTACCGCATGAACAACTGCCAGTCCTGCAACGTGATGGAGGGCCACTGGCTGATGTACGAGCAGCCTCAATACAGAGGCAAGATGATGTACATGAGGCCTGGAGAGTACAGGAACTTCAGCAACATGTATGGAGGCATGGGAAACATGAGGTGGATGAGCATGAGGCGTATCATGGACTCCTATTATTAGGAATTGCATAACAACCATGTAATATAAACCATTGAATAAAATCATTCCACATTTAATCTCCCTCTTGATATGTACTTTATAAAGAAATATAATTTATTGCACTGCACGGTAGAGCACTAAGATTACTTTTACTGATGACAATGGCCTGGCATCAAACCCAGGTTTCTCTCTTCCCAACCAAAATTAATAAGACGTCTTTGCCAACCCAAGGTCATATGTGGGCTTACAGGTCCCTGATAAGGCCACTTCATTCTGAGAATGCAGCATCTCTGCAACAGAGACCAAATACAGCATTCATGTCCAGATATAATAGTTGTTGATCAACAGTATGACTTCAAATAGCTTATATTACTACTATCATAGAAAAATATTTTGAATCAAAAATAGTATAAAAATGCTCATATTTTGTAAATTACTTATTTAGTAAACCTTTTTGTATACAGAATTTCAACGCAAAAGCATTATTTTCTCAGGTGATGCAAGGCTTTGGGTAAGACCCTTCTGTCACAGGTGTATTATGATAAATAGATCATTGTCTCAATAATAAATAAATAAAAAATATTTATAAAGCATTTTCCATCTCAAAGTGCAGAAAGTAATTAAGAAAACAAACAAGCAGAATAATAAAAGAAACAACCATTCATACTCTATTAGGAAGAGTTCATTTGCAAAATCATATCTCCGTTTTGATACATTTTGATAAATATTTTTTTCAATCAAATATCAATATGAAATATCAAGCTGCAGTGGGGGTTTTTGATTAAATAAAGAACACTTAATAAAACATGAAATACACAACTTTACTTTACACTGGTCTTTGTTCTCTGGTCTTTGTTTTCTTTACCACTGTGACTGGTGGTGTCACTTGTTCTGAAGTCTTAACTGATAATGACTGGGATGTACTGTAGAGTCCACTTACTCCAGATCTGTATTGTCAGTCATCATCATCATCATCATCATCTTCATCCGCTTATCCAGGGTCGGGTCGCGGAGGCAGCAGCTCCAGCAGGGGGCCACAGACATCCCTTTCCCTAGCAGCATCAACCAGCTCTGCCTGGGGAATCTTTAGCCGCTCACAGGCCAGTGCGGAGATGTAGTCCCGCCACCTAGTCCTGGGTCTACCCCGCGGCCTCCTCCCAGCCGGACACGCCTGGAACACCTCCCTAGGGAGGTGCCCAGGAGGCATCCTCACTAGATGCCCGAACCACCTCAACTGGCTCCTTTCGACGCAAAGGAGCAGCGGCTCTACTCCGAGTCTCTCCCGGATGACTGAACTTCTCACCCGATCTCTCAGGGAGACCCCAGCCACCCTCCGGAGAAAACTCATTTTGGCCGCTTGTATCCGTGATCTCGTTCTTTCGGTCATGACCCATCCTTCATGACCATAGGTGAGGGTGGGGACGAAGATAGACAGGTAGATCGAGAGCTTTGCCTTTTGGCTCAGCTCTCTTTTCGTCACAACAGTGCGGTAAAGCGACTGCAGAACCGCACCAGCTGCTCCAATTCTCCGGCCAAACTCCCTCTCCATGGTTCCCTCACTCGTGAACAAGACCCCCTGATACTTGAACTCCTTCACTTGGGGTAAGGACTCATTTCCTACTCGGAGCGGACAGGCCACCGGTTTCTGCTGAGAACCATGGCCTCAGATTTAGAAGTGCTTATTCTCATCCCAGCCGCTTCACACTCAGTTGCGAACCTATCCAGAGAGTGCTGGAGGTCACAGGCAGCTGATGCCATCAGGACCACATCATCTGCAAAAAGCAGTGACGTGATCCCCAGCTCACCGAACTGCAAACCCACCTCCCCCCGGCTACGCCTCGATATCCTGTCCATGAAAATCCCAAACAGGATTGGTGACAAAGCGCAGCCCTGGCGGAGGCCAACACCCACCGGAAAGGAAGACGACTTACTGCCGAGGACCCGGACACAGCTCTCGCTCTGGGTGTACAGGGATTGGATGGCCCTAAGTAGGGACCCCCTCACCCCATACTCCCGCATAACCCTCCACAAGACCTCTCGAGGGACCCGGTCGTAAGCCTTCTCCAAGTCCACAAAACACATGTAGACAGGTTGGGCAAACTCCCAAGCCCCCTCCAAGATCCTTGCGAGAGTGAAGAGCTGGTCGGTAGTTCCACGACCAGGACGAAATCCGCATTGTTCCTCTTCGATCTGAGGTTCGACTATCGGCCGGACCCTCCTTAGTAAACTTTCCCTGGGAGGCTGAGTAATGTGATGCCTCTATAATTCGCACACACCCTCTGGTCCCCTTTTTGAATATGGGGACCACCACCCCAGTCTGCCACTCCTTCGGCACTGACCCAGACTTCCACGCAATGTTACAGAGGCGTGTCAACCAAGACAGCCCCTCTACACCCAGCGCCTTCAGCATTTCTGGACGGATCTCATCAGTCCCTGGGGCTCTGCCACTGTGGAGTTGTTTGACTACCTCAGTGACCTCCTCCAAGGACATTGACGACCCCCCATCATCTTCCGGCTCTGCCTCGTTCGTAGAGGGTGGATTAGTCGGGTTCAGGAGTTCCTCAAAGTGCTCCTTCCAACGCTCAACAACCTCCTCAGTTGAGGTCAGCAGTGTCCCCTCCTTGCTGTATACAGCTTGGATGGTCCCCCGCTTTCCCTTCCTGAGGTGTCTGATGGTCTTCCAGAAACACTTTGGAGCCGACCGAAAGTCCTTCTCCATGGTTTCTCCGAACTCCTCCCACACCCGCTGCTTTGCCTTGGTCACGGCCGAAGCCGCAGCCCTCCGGGCCAGTCGATACCCTGCACCTGTTTCTGGGGTCTCCCGGGCTAACATATCCCGGAAGGCCTCCTTCTTCAGTCGGACGGCTTCCCTGACCACCGCTGTCCACCACGGTGTCCGAGGGTTACCGCCCCTTGAGGTACCTATGGCCCTCAGGCCACAGCTCCCAGCCGCAGCTTCAGCAATGGAGGCTTTGAACACCGACCACTCATGCTCGATGTCCCCAACCTCCACAGGGATGCCTGAGAAGCTCTGCCGGAGGTGGCAATTGAAATCTCTCCGGACAGGCTCTTCCTCCAGACGTTCCCAGTTCACCCTCACTACACGCTTGGGTTTTCCAGGTCTGTCCAGAAGTTTCCCCCGCCATCGAAACCAGCTCACCACTAGATGGTGATCAGTGGACAGCTCTGCCCCTCTCTTTACCCGAGTGTCCAAAACGCATGGCCTCAGATCAGATGATACGATAACGAAATCGATCATCGACCTTCGGCCTAAGGTGTTCTGATGCCAGGTGTACTTGTGGGCATCCTTGTGTTCGACATGGTGTTTGTTATGGACAAACCGTGACTAGCACAGAAGTCCAACAACAAAACACCACTCGGGTTCAGATCGTGGTGGCCATGCCTCCCAATCACGCCCCTCCAAGTTTCTCCATCATTGCCTACGTGTGCATTGAAGTCCCCCAGTAGGACACTGGAGTCCCCTGCGGGAGCCCCCAAAAGGACTCCACTCAGGGTCTGCAGGAAGGCTGAGTACTCTGAACTGCTGTTCGGTGCATAAGCACAAACCACAGTCAGAGTCCCCCCCCCCCACAGTCCTAAGGCGCAGGGAGGCGACCCTCTCGTCCACTGGGGTGAACTCCAGCACAGAGGCGCTCAGCTGGGGGCTAGGTAGTATAGCCACACCTGCCTTACGCCTCATACCGTGAGCAACTCCGGAGAAGAACAGGGTCCAACCCCTATCCAGGAGTTTGGTTCCGGCGCCGGTGCTGTGCGTGGAGGTTAGCCCCACCAGGTGTAATTGGTATCGCTCCACCTCCCTCACAAGCTCCGGCTCCTTCCCCCCCAGCGAGGTCACGTTCCATGTCCCCAGAGCCAGCCTTTGCCGCCCGGGTCCGGTCCGTCGGTGCCCCCCGCCTTCACCGCCACCTAGTTGGCAGCGCACCCGACCCCGACAATTCCTCCCGCGGGTGGTGGGTCCACGGAACGATGGAGGAGGAGATGGTGCTTCCACGTTGCTTATTCGGGCTGGGCCCGGCCGGGCTCCGTGGTAAGCCCGGCCACCAGGCGCTCGCATGCGGGCCCTCCGTCTGGGCCTGGCTCCAGATGAGGGCCCCGGGCTTCCTCCGGGCCGGGTCTCTCTTCCTTTTTGGTGTAATGTCATCAGGGTTTTTTCCTGTAACCCCAGGTAGGGGGGCTAGGGGGTACTACCACTTGCCCAAGGTGGACCCCCAGACTAGTGGAGGGAAGGAGGCGTCTTACTTCTCCATTCTAGTTTTGCAACTAGCCACTGCCACTTGTAGCAGCACACAGCAGTTTGTATTGTCAGTCGATTTGGATAAAAGCTTCAGCTAAATAACTAAAATGTAAATGTATTGCAATTCAAATGCAATACACCCTGTTTCAATAGGGTATAGGTAGCCATCGCAACATGGAAAATAAAAACTGAACAGCAGTTTGAAAGTCCATGTATGTGAACCTGTATGCCTGTACTGACACTATCTGATTTAAATATTCTGAAATTGTGATTACACAATAAATTAGTGTTTTACTTTTTATTTATGCAGGGAGTCCCATTGTGAAAAATACATCTGCAAGGGAACCCTGTGTACAGAAAACACATACAGTACAATGAAATATTGATACACAAAGGTAATTCTAAATGCAAAATAAAAATACATAATATAAAACAACTGAATACAAAGTACAATATACAGAATGTACAAAGTTGCTACATACTTAATGAAAGCAATTACATCTAAATAGATATTGAGAATAGCATGAGATTAGGCCCTGCAAATAACTAAGTTTGAACTCATGGAGAGGAAGACTATTTAATTGAAATGCTTGTAATACAGATCTACAGTACCTATACTTAATAAATAAATTATTTAGACTTTGACGCATTTCTGATAAAGTACATTCATTGAAAGTTTGAAAAGTTGTGTAGAAGTGAAGTCTCATATAAGTCAAAATAATGTACTATAATTTGAAATCGTACTGTCACCACACCAAACATGCACCACCCATGTACTGTATGCAAAGGTGTCAGTGCCACTGTACACGCTTCAAAGAGGCTTTGTTTTACCTGGTCAATAGAAAACAAAAACATTTCTAAATTCTTCGAGGGACTCAGTCACGTGGACATATGGCAATGGTATTCCAGCTCTCTATAGGCCTCCATGTTGCTGGCTCAGGGGTTTACACAATGGAGGGGCCACCGATTCTTTAGGTTTGGTCAGGTATAAAAGTTACGGTTGAAGCGGACAGGACAGCAGTGCAGCAGTAGCAGCAGTAGCAACAGCAGCAGCTCAGTATGACCACCACCGGCATGAACATGGGAAAGGTAAGACAATAGATACACCCCTGTTTATATCTCTACGTCTGTATCATCTAGGCTACTGAATCATATTTAGAAGGGATGTTCTAAATGTTTTTTTTGTTTTTTTTTCAGATCATCTTCTACGAGGAGAGGAACTTCCAGGGCCGTCATTATGAGTGCAGCAGCGACTGTGCCGACATGTCCTCCTACATGTCTCGCTGTCAGTCCTGCAGGGTGGAGAGCGGTTGCTTCATGGTGTACGACCGCACCAACTACATGGGCCAGCAGCACTTCATGAGGAGGGGAGAGTACGCTGACTACAGGAGTCAGTTCGGATGGAACGACGGGTACATCAGGTCTTGCCGTATGATCCCCATGGTGAGTCTTTGAATAATTATATCACAATGACTTCAATACAAGTGCAACTTGTTCAGGAAATTAATATATTATGTTTCCATATTTCAATCTTACAGTACAGAGGAAACTTCAGGATGAAGATCTACGAGAGAGAGAACTTCGGAGGTCAGATGTACGAGATGATGGATGACTGTGACTCCATCATGGATCGTTACCGCATGAACAACTGCATGTCCTGCAACGTGATGGACGGCCACTGGCTGATGTACGAGCAGCCCCACTTCAGAGGCAGGATGATGTACATGTATCCTGGAGAGTACAGGAACTTCAGCAACATGTATGGAGGCATGGGAAACATGAGGTGGATGAGCATGAGGCGTATCACTGATATGTGTTAGATATCAGAATTTTAAAATAAAATGTGATTTAAAATGCCAAAAGTTTGAGTGTTCCTATGTTATTTTCATTGGTTCATCTTTCTCATGGGCACAATAAATGTTCAGGACATATACCTTTACTAAGAAGACGTTAGTTTTGCTCATAAGGCCAATGGTAGAGTGACCTGTCATACATTGTTAATATGTTTTTTAAGTTTCAAGCATGCTATATTCATACTGCAGATACATTATAAATACCGTATTTAAAAAATCAATAATTATCAATATTAATTTGTTACTACCACCACTTGAGTCAGGCTACGGTAGTGGTTGTAGCATAATTAAACCTGTAGTTTTTGGGTTAACATAGCAGTTTCCATTGAAGGCCGCACACCACTAAATGCTACACAGTGTTAATACTGTGACTGAACACCCCAGACATCCTTTCATAAAAACTACTCGAATCCCCAATAAACACTTATTTTGAGGCTACTACTGTTGCTGAGGTGCTATTGTGATTGGGAAAGCAAGTGTGTATGACAATTAAAGGTAAGGTAAGCAAACAAACACAACAATGGATGGCATTTTAACAGGTCTAAAGTGGTCCAATTAATTCCAATCAATCAACATAATTCTAGCTGCTGCGCAGAACTGGGTTGAGGCTGGGCGTTTTGAGGAGGAAGAGGAAGAAGGGGGAGACAAATAACAAATAAGGGTCTGCCCGGACTAATTATTTAAAACTTCTTAAATTAAAAATATCTTTAAAATCATCTGTATGAAATCCAAACAATACAAGGCATTAGTATGTGATGATGAGATGCAAACAAGATGAAGTAACAGTAACTGCTACAAATTAGGAACAGGTTGGCCTGGTCTAGCTTGAAGCTGCACTAAGCATTTTCTACAACTAAGAGGGTGACAAACTCACACATTTTAAAAAATACAACAGTAAACTTGGATACTCCCCTAAGGACAAACTGTGCATAAAGGCTAATAGCTGATCTAAATGAAACTATGCGGAAGTGTGTACTTGGTAGAAGAGGAGAACGGCAAATGACATACATGAGTCTGTCAGCAGAACTGCCTGGACCATAATTTAAAACTTTAAGATATATTTAAAATGATGTCACACAGCACAATGAGTATGCATTCACATTTTTATTCTGCATCACCCTGGGGATGAACTAACGTTACACCAAGGGCAAGTCAAAGTCCAAGTGAGAAGCCATAGATGGTCTCACTATGACTTAAGTAATCAAGGGTTGCATGTAAAATGTCACAGGTGTTTGTAACATGGAGAATAAGAAGAAAGAGATATCTACGCAGCGATTCACCATGGAGCTAGCGGTGTTCCTCAGTGATCCCCAACCACGACGCCTAGTTTACCTGAGAGATTCTGCAGTTACCAGCGGCGTCAAGCACTGAGCCGGTGGCGGCTGGATATGCAAATGAGGTGACAAGATTTCCTGTGTTACAAGACACCACCGTTTTGTCTGACTGGACAAATCGACGGCAGGTTGTCTGTAATGCGGACGCATCCGACTCACTTCCTCATTCTATGAATGAAGTGTCTCCCGGCAGGAATGCCATTGACCCTTGCACAGAAGAGAGGCATGGAAAATCCTGCCGGGATTTTTCATGTCCTTTTCAAGGACGGCCTGCCTTGGACCAGGACACCGGAGTGTCTCCGGTGGCGGTCAGGGCCAAGATGGGTTACAGCAGATTCCTGTTATGTTATGTTATTTTTATTTATAATGCGCCCCCCAACCAACTGTTACATCAGCCCGGGGCGCAGCCCGGGTACAAAGAGAGACAAACAAAAACAAAGGACTGTAGAGACACAAAATAATCTAAGAACTACATTTAAGACACAAAACAAGGACATAAAGTATAGATCATCTGCAACAAAGAGGTGAGTTTTAAGATGTGCTCTAAAAGAGTCCAGGGTGGTGGCGGACTTGATGTTCAGAGGAAGCTTATTCCAGGTGCCATCACTGAAAATGCACGGTCTCCCTTTGTGACAAGTTTTGACCGTGGGACCTTCAGGGTCATCTAGTTGTCGGATCTGAGCCGGCGACCAGGCCTGAAGCTGGTAGGTTGCTCCAGCAGATCTTTGATGTAAGCTGGGGCGAGACTATTGAGGGCTTTGAAGACATACGTGAGGATCTTGAATTTCACTCTGCGCTTCACTGGGAGCCAGTGAAGGGAGAAGAGGACAGGAGAAATGTGTTCCCTCATCTTAGTGCCTGTCACCAGCCTGGCAGCGGCATTTTGGACTAGCTGCATGCTGTGGATGGTCTTGTCGGTGACCCCGGCATAGAGGGCATTACAATAGTCCAGTCTCGAGAAGATGAGCATTAGAAGGACTTGATTTTGGATACTGTGCGCAGTTGGAAAAAACAGGATTGCACCACAGATCTCACTTGCTTGTCAAACTTGAGGTCTGTGTCGAATATGACCCCAAGGTTTCTGACGTGGGATTTTTCAAGGGTGGACAAAATTCCTAGATTATTTCTAATCTGATTGATCGAGGTGGAGTTGCCGATCAGAAGGATTTCACTCTTGGTGTCATTGAGCTGATTGATTCCTCAATGTGATGCCACAATCTCTGGCACAGCCTCTCTCAAACCGCTTAGCAGTCTGGCAGGAGAAGTGCCTCCTGGACAGCTGGGTAAAGCGAGTTCTGACACAAGGTTATTCGATTCAGTGTCGCTGCCCACCTCTTCCCTTCATGGGCGTTGTGGAGGCGGTGGTACCGCATCCCGATCAAGCCGCAGCTCTGTCAGCAGAGATCTGTCAGCCTTTATCAAAAGGAGTAGTGACTGTGGTCCCGTTGGAACAGAGGAACAAGGAATATTATTCCCGCTACTTACGCGTCCCAAGAGTCTGGGTTAAACTGATTGTGGCGGGTAGGGGCCAGTGTTTGGGTTGGGCCAACTTTGGTATGGTCTCACCTTGGAGCACTGGCTTTTGTCCTGGCCAGTTTTGTTATGGGTCCAGCAAGAGTGTATGGTGCGGTCGTATAGCTCCGCTTATGCCAACAGGAGCTAGTCCTGTGGGGCGGAGCTCCACGAAATAGAACGATGGTTACGTATTGTAACCCTAGTTCTATGAGTGGAGCAAGCCGCACAGGGCGCAGACCTGAACCGGCAGTCTGCTTGCTGAAAGTTTCGGTTAGGAGCAGATGTGAAGTAGTTGCCTTTACATCCAAAGAACTGATAAATGGCAACCCATATTGTTGGTGGTCAATATCGGATGTGGAATGTTCATTTATTTTTCATTCATGTTCATTCATTGAAGAGCCAAACACTATTCTAGACAATGAACAAGCTATCCACAAATACTGTAGCCTAGCCTAAAGTAGGCTATGTAAACTAAGGAGTCTTATACCGCCATTTGGTCACTGTTGGTATTGCCACGTGAGTTGACCAGAAAAAAACAAATTATTCAATGCAATGTGACAATGTCAAGCTACTGCAACTCATTTAGGTAAATTTACCCATAGAACAGGTCACCATCATCGCAACAACTGCGACTAAAACGAAATAATATTGATCTAGCTACCAATATTATGTTGTACTTCTATCAGTGGAGAGCAGAATGTAAAAGGGGACACTGAGGCCCAAGCAGAGTGAGTAGTTCTTAATGTATGTAGTAAGTGTAGTGTAGCGTTGATGCAGAGGAAACAGTGAGTGTCATGAACTAGATGTTGAATATTATTCCATTGTGTTTAATCATGTTTCATGTTATTTCTTATATGTTATAGTGATAGTGTTTTGTGTTTTTTTTAATCATTGGGTCATCCACAGACCGGCCAGTTATGCCACGAGAAGCTTACTCTTCAATGGTGCAAGTGGGCGATATTAATGCTGAAGAGTGAGTTCAACCATTTCAACTCACACCAACAAAATGCATTCATAGGCGGAGGTCTGCGCTCTCTGAGCACCCTTTCTACTTTAGATAATGTTGTCATTGTATTTAATTGTGTAAAATCTATTAATGTGATATGTCATCTGCGTATTATTGTTTTATATTGTTTATGATGTTTTGATCCATTTGTAGCCTATGTATTTGTATTATGTGTTTTATTTAGTTTTAATGTATAATGTTTTTATATTTGCTTGTAACCAGGGCAACATTGAAAATGAGACCCCAATCTCAATGGGCTCCCTGGATGAATAAAAGGTTAAATAAATAAATAAAAACACTGTGTCTCCTAATTAAACACTTAGTAAACCATAAAATACAGTATTCCCAGAGCTGCATTGTCACAGTTAACACTTCACCACATTCCTAGGCATTTTCTATCCACTGTCATTTTATACTGTAACTTCTAACAGGAAGAATTACACCCACATAGAAAGTCATTCTGGACAGCTACTGCCCCCTGGTAGGTAGGATGTGTAATTTTGCATAAAATAACTTCTCTAAGTGTACTTAAACCTACTGTATGTATGATGTAATATATCTCACAATTTCATTACATACAGAAATAAACTATCTATCCTTTAAGTATTAAGTATTATCAATTGAATCCAGTTGGACCAGTTTGGGTTCTTTCAGTCATTCAGTGCAAACTTTACAGTGATCATGAATTAATGATTCTAATATTACAATTATGTAGTAATGGCAAAATGCTGCCATCTCAAAGCCCATCCGAAAGCATACCTTAAAATACAGCGATACCCACAATTCTCCTCACCACAAAGGGATCTTGATAACCAGAAACTGGGATTTCGATTTTTATTAAAAGTCTAAATATGAACAGTCCACACTGTTATTATGCAATGAAAACTGATGGCACAGGGCCCTCCTCACGAACGGCAACAGATGCAAATAACATCCTTTTGAAGGCCACTTTGAATTGTACAGTACAAGGGGGCCTGTGTGTCATGTTGCTCTGTCAGGTGTTTCAACAATGAGGACGCGTATTCTCTGGGTACTCAGCTCAGGTATAAAAGAGGCAGGGGGACAGAGAAAACTGTGCAATACTGAGACCAACCATACCAGCAGTCATGATGGGAAAGGTGTGGATCTCTAATAATTCATTTCTACTACTAAGCTGCTCTGCCTAATATGAGTTAAACGGTTAACACAAACGAGCGATGAATCACAATATTTTAATGGCATATCATGAGTAATTGTTCCTTGATTGTGTTTTCAGATCATCTTCTACGAGGACAAGAACTTCCAGGGCCGTCACTATGAGTGCAGCAGCGACTGTGCCGACATGTCCTCCTACATGTCCCGCTGTCAGTCCTGCAGGGTGGAGAGCGGTTGCTTCATGGTGTACGACCGCACCAACTACATGGGAAACCAGTTCTTTTTGAGGAGGGGAGACTATAATGACTACCAGCGTATGTGGGGCTTCAGTGACTGCATCAAGTCCTGCCGCATGATCCCCATGGTAAACCAATTTCACCAGTTACTTTTCCCTCCAACAGGCTTTAGATGAAACTCCAGCAATGATTGGTTAGCTAGTCCTCATTGGGAACTATCTGGACAGTAGGAAGGAACCTTAAAGCTAATGCATGAACATGTAATATGACAGCACTTGGATATGAAGGTTTAACTATTCTGGGCACCTCTCCCATTTCTACTTTGCAGCACAGAGGATCCTTCAGGATGAGGATCTATGAGAGGGAGAACTTCGGAGGTCAGATGAACGAGATGATGGAGGACTGTGACAACATGATGGATCGTTACCGCATGTCCGACTGCCAGTCCTGCAACGTGATGGAGGGCCACTGGCTGATGTACGAGCAGCCTCAATACAGAGGCAAGATGATGTACATGAGGCCTGGAGAGTACAGGAACTTCAGCAACATGTTTGGAGGCATGGGAAACATGAGGTGGATGAGCATGAAGCGTATCATGGATTCCTGTTATTAGAGCAACAATGTCTAAGTTTGAATAAAATCACATAATTGACGTTAAATGTTTTTTAAATGTTTCTTTTATTACGTTGAGTCTCATTTTAATTTGAGATCACGATTAGTCTTTACAAGCTTCACAAGGAAGAAGTTTAAAGACCTTTTTTATTTTTATTTTTATTTTATTGTAGTACAATACTTAATTTAGGTGGTTTTGTGGTGACTCGGGACTATAATTAGGATTAACTGACTTCTCTAATGAGGATTGTGAAGGTCAGGGCCTTATACTACACATTCTGCCACATCTAACCTGACGCGCCAGATAGTTTGTTTCACAAACCGTAACTTCAGTGCTTCTCGCTGTCGTCGTCATCATAGCTAAACCACTTCCAACAGAATGCGAGCTCGCGAGATCAGGATGGTCTCACAAGGCAAACTCCATAGTAGGACATACAGTAAGTCACTGGAATTCATACCAGGAGATAGTAACATCATCAGTTTTGAATGGCTCATGATTTTGGATCTTTTAATGCGTTATCAGTCAAAAACATAATATACTTGATTATGCTTTACTGTAACCTTTTTGTCTAATAGTTCAATGACACTAGCTTGAATGACCCTGCGTTTTAGAATTTCCATAGCCAGCATAATGATCTAAAATGTAGTTTGATGTTTAATTGTCAGGATTGGTGCATGCAGCAGCAGGGGTAGAGCCCAAATGCAGACTCAGAAGCAGGCAAAGGTTCAGTGAGGTTTTAATCCCAAATAAATAACTACAACTAACGACAACAAGGACACAAGAACACTCAGCATGGCAAACACAATGAACAGACAAGGAATACAGGATCAGGGGCAGAATATACAGGAAAGCTAACGATTGAAATGAGCTGCAGGTGTGGCTAAACATATCAAGACACAGTTGCAGACAATCACACAGGAGGGCAGACGGTGAAGGGTTAACTGAAACAACAAGGAAACCAGCAGGGGGCACCAAAGAGGAGGGAACACAGAAAACACGAGTCGGGGAAAATCAAAAGGCCGTGATATTAAATAGTTTCTTTCACAAAAAATTTAATATGGCGTTTTATTAGCTGGATTGTGTTCAACTTGAACATATAATTTTACCTTAACACCATAACATTCTAAATTGTATTGAATTAATTACAGTAGAACTTACATTTTCAAGTTACCGAATAGAGTTAAAACAAATGACCTTATTAATTAACATCTGTGTGATATCTCAACTAACACTAATAAATGATATACACAAACTATAGGCTACTAAATATTTTTTCATGGGAAATTGAGAGGAAATTGCATATAGTATTGTTCACCTGAACAATCAAATATTCTAATATCAATTCTAATATAAATTCTCTCTGTGACCACAAGGGGTCAGAAAAGAGATCCCCCAACCATGCGTCACATGACTAAGTGACTGCAGCAAATCAATGGCCCCTCACTGTGGTTCAGCTGAGCCTACAGCTGGCACAAGCACAGATTGGCTGGACTTATTCCAAACCCTGGCCACTGAAACAGTATGGAAACCACCAGGCAAGAGTCAAATCTTTCCTTTTTTTCCCTTCTTTAAAAAAAAAATCTGTTTGCTGTGTATTTAAGTTGTAAGTCATATTTAAAATATAGGAATGTACTGTTCATTTCAGACATAAATGAACCAAATAATTGTTCAAATCCTGAAGAATTGTCATGCTAATGTTACATTCACTTATTAGTCTGTCTTGCAGCCAAATACTATCATCACAATGCCATTAAATGTAGGCCTACAAGTTCTGAATATGCTTTACCAAGCTGAGGGGTAATATATTCTATTATATTATATGAATGAATATGAGGTAAATCTATTTAACTTGATTCAATATTATTCCCAGATCTTTGCTTTACACTGCCGAACGTGTACTGAATACCATGAGTTCATTTGAAGCTATTATATGAGAGACAAAATGGCAATTCTGTCTGCTGACAAGGAAAACAAATGTCTTTTGTAATTAGGCAGCCAGGTTTTCTTTTCAAAAAAGGCTGACATCCAAAGTCAATTGATTAACATGACAATGTTTTGTATTCCTAGAGGATATAAACGGGTGTCCAGGCTAGCCTGTCCACGCTGCTGTGTGACCATATTTAGGCAACACAATGGGAAAGGTAACGCATGTTGTTTTGCTGGAGGGATCCTGTGTCGCCCCACACATTCTTTCAAATGAACAATAGCACCTGTGAGGGGGACGCAGTTGTCTGAGCTTGTGACCTGTACAAGCTGAATGGGACAGTGTCAAAGGCCATGAACCTTCTCACATCCCTTTGTGTTCTATTTTCAGATCATCTTCTACAAGGGCAGTAACTTCTAGGGATATTCCTATGAGTGTAGCAGTGAGAGTGCAGTGTGCATTCTCCCGTTTCAGATGCTGCAGCTCTATCCACATGGAGAGCGGTAGCTGAATGGTCTATGAGATACCCAACTTCATGGAGTATTAGTAAAGAGGCGAGTATCCTGCAAACAGACTACCATCCAGACTACCATTGCTGGTTGGGCTTCAATGATTGTGACACGACGATTGTGTCACAGTGTGTCAGGTCCTGTCGTATTATGTTCCCACGAGTGAACTTGTTTCAGATCCCTTCCCCTTCTCACGTTCCAAGTTCATTTCCAGAGATCGAGTCTTGATCTTGCAGTCCACACAAACTTGTCCACACAAAGTCTGATGAAGTCTGGGTCTTTCCACCCAGTGTCCCTGTCTGGGTCTAAGTCACGTTAATTGGTCTCTGACAAGACAAGGCACCATTTTTTTCTGATAATGTATTTAATATTGAAGCTGTCCGAGTAAGAAAAGCTATAATTTAATAATGAAGTATAGAATGCTATAGAATGAAGATTTACATTGCTGATAATCATCTTACTTTGCTGCTTATATGTGGGAAAATACTGTATGTACAGTCTTGAAGTTTGGTCTGGGTTTGTCATGGTCTTGACCAGCTGGGTCAGTCTGCAACTGGGTCTGGGTCTTGGTCTGGGTCTGGGTGTTGGTCTGGGCCTCCACAGGTTGGGTGTTAGTCTGTGTAAAACACAATTAAATGCTTGATCACAAGCTCTTCTGCGAGAAGCCCCACTACAGGGGACGCCAGAGGCCTGGACAGTGAGAGGTACGGTGCCTGGGGGGCCCTGAACTCCAGATTTGGCTCCATCAGGCAAATTGCTTTTAATGTTTTGTCTGCTTTTACAAGCCTGTCTGATGTTGAGATGGAATAAAGTGAAGTTTACCACTCCCTCTTTTCCACTGCCTCTTGTCCTACTCTTAGTTCAGTTCCCATTATCCCTAATGTAGCACTCATTAGACCACAATATGAACGAGCACATAGGAGAGCCCACCTTTGTATGAATAAATTGTATACCTGCAACCTAAAAGGCTTCTCAAATAGTTTTTTTCAGGTGGTTGTCATATGGGGACAACCAGAACCCCTAGGTATAAAGAACAGAATAAGACTGTTTAAAACCAGGAAGTAGCTCACCTTGTCCAGTCAGATTACGACTTTGGTATGCTGGTGCCGTGTCCTGGGTGGGGTTCTGGTTGTCAGCGTGGACCAAGGTTAGCAGCGACCATGGTCCTGTGAGGAGTAACACTGCCAACAAACGTGAAGACACTTGCCTTGAATCTGTTCTAGCAAGTTTTGGCGTATTTGGGCACTGTATTTTCTGATCCTACTACATACAGTACTGTACTGTACGTATAAGCCGTGAAACAGCTGGAATACTTAATCAAGGTGTTCAAGAAAATAGTTAACAAGTCATATTTTTTCATTTGTGAAAATTATTTCAAAGTTTTTCCCCATTCAGCACAATTGTTTTCCGATTTTGTAGTTGTGTAGTTGTGAAAGTTACTAAAGCTTGCAGATCCTACTATTATACTACTAATACTATTCTGTAATGCCATTCAGAATACCTAAGAGTGAGTAAAAACATGGACTAGACCATCATTCAATTATTTTGGAAGCATTAATGTAGGGATGGAAACTTGTTGCCAAGCGAGGACATGAACCTAGATCCCCCAATACTTGCGCAAAATCATTAACGGCCAGATGCTAACCATGATGGTATTTTCACATTTGCTACTGTAGTCTCACATAGCCAGACCTTTCCCCACACTTAGGCCACATCCACACGAACACGGATATTTCTAAAAACGCATTTCCCCCCCCTCCGGTTAAAAAAAAAATTGCTTCCACACCAAAAGATTCTTGAAAAATATCACCATCCACAAAGCTCTGTTTTACCCTTTTCCACAAATCCACTTTACAGATCTCCGCCTTGGAAGGTGTCCTCAAAAAGATCAGTTTTCAGTGACCAAAAACTCTGTGTATGTGTGAACGGGAGGCCAAAACACAGAGAAAAAAGTTTGTTTTCATAAATATCCATGTACGTGTGGACGGAGCCTTAGTTTCACGCTGTTCCAGCACAGGAGAAGGGTCTGGCAACAGATGATTATCATTCTGAGAAAGGGTGGGGGGGCACTCTTTATTTTATTTTTTTTACTAATCGCAAACGTCTTGTGTAGCTTTATTTATTTTATTTTATTATTTATTTATTTTAACTATTTTGCAAAGCGTAAAATAGCTCCACTCTTGAGTTCAATTTTGTAAATTAGCCTGATCCCTGTGTCCACATCTAACCCCTGTGCTGACGTGGTTGGTACTTACACCGTGAATACCTCATATTCTAGCTGTAACTGTAGTCAGCTAACTAGCTAGCAAAAGCTAGCTAACTAGCTAGCAAACGCTAGCTAGCTAACATTAGTTAATAAGAACAGTAGCTAATGCTAGCTAGCTAGCTAACACTAGCTAATAAGAACATCACAACCCAAGCTAATAAGAACAGTCTCTACCCAGTAAGAATGGTAGCCAGGGTTAAATTAGGCCGGGGGCTCAGCCCCAGCACATAGGTTCCCAAACGTCATCAGCCGGAGCTCAACCCTGGCACATCTTTAATAGACGTTAATTTATTTTTACTCTGTCTTTAATAAAAAAAAATCTCTGTCTTTATTGTTAAAAGAATGTTTTAACATTCTTTTGGACGCAGATGGGCGAGATTGAGCTGCAAAAACCTACAACTGTTTGCCCAGACTAGACATTTGCAAGCAGAGGTTTGGCATTGTACATTATTTTCCAGGCTATGAATCAATGAGAACTGTTGAATTAAATACAATACACATCATTATTAGGGATTATCAATCACTTTTATTCATGTAAGATATCTAACACATATCAGTGATACGCCTCATGCTCATCCACCTCATGTTTCCCATGCCTCCAAACATGCTGCTGAAGTTCCTGTACTCTCCAGGCCTCATGTACATCATCTTGCCTCTGTATTGAGGCTGCTCGTACATCAGCCAGTGGCCCTCCATCACGTTGCAGGACTGGATGTCGGACATGCGGTAACGATCCATGATGTTGTCACAGTCCTCCATCATCTCGTTCATCTGACCTCCGAAGTTCTCCCTCTCATAGATCCTCATCCTGAAGGATCCTCTGTGCTGCAAAGTAGAAATGGGAGAGGTGCCCAGAATAGTTAAACCTTCATATCAAAGTTTCCTCTGTACTGTAAGGTAATTAGTATGCATCATTGAGACCGGCCATATCAAATTTCTGATATTCTCTGTTTTGTATTTAGGATAGATTTGAACATGGGAGAGTTATTTAAATGTTAGAGAAGTCTCTTACGTGAGGGATCATCCTGCAGGACTTGATGGAATCGAACATCATGCCCATACTGTTCATGCGCTGGAAGTCAGGGTACTCTCCCCTCCTCATGAAGTACTGCTGGCCCATGTAGTTGGGCCTCTCGTACACCATGAAGCAACCGTTGTCCACCCTGCAGGACTGACAGCGGGACATGTAGGAGGACATGTCGGAACAGTCGCTGCTGCACTCATAGTGGCGACCGCCGAAGTTCCTCTCCTCGTAGAAAGTAATCTGTACAGGAGGTAAAGGGTGAACATTTATCATGAGCTGCCTTGGACTTCTGTAACCTTGTTTAAAAAGAACAGCCAGCATTTAAATGTTGTGCACTACTAATGACGCTCTGTCAGAATTGTTTGAAAATGTTTTAAATACACTCTGCCTTTTGCAGAAATGTGCAAAACTACTACTTTTATGCATTGATATAGTGTAACATGTAAAACGTTTAATACATTATGTATAAGATATTAGTAAGTATTAGTGGTATAATATAATAATGTACAATATATGATATTTAGTAGGCAACATAACGAGGCGTTGTATCGTGTGTAAAGGCAGATCCAGTTACCTTGACCATGGTGGTGGTTTGGTGGTGGCTCAGCTTGCTGTATCTCCAACGCTTCCCTCAGGGGTCATTTTATACACAAGCAGGGGGCCAAGTGTAATTGTTATTCAAATGTCCAAAGCTGATGAATTAGCAGTATGGGTTTTGCTGAACTTGGCCTGCAAAGTGTAACAATGGTTTTCATCCATACATTTCTGGCAGCAATAACCTGTATTGTCTGTTTCATTATAAGCGTTACCATTGTGTCCTATGACCAGTGAGAATGTTCTTCCCATATGGTGTGGCAGTCACACAGCCAGAGGGTGGGGGAGACCTATGCCTCTGTTGAACACTTAGAGGCTACTGAGGTTAAGGCTTTAGATACATAGTTAGTTCATATTTTCATTCTTTATATCTTATGTTTCTTTCAACCATGTACATTCACCACAATTTAACTGACTACAACTGTAAGTTAGATGGTACAGTTACAGCAATTAAATCTGTTCAACTTTTCAGGCTTTGATTACAATAAGTGATGATTTTCAAGTAAAATGTTATTTTATCTTTGTTATCTACATAGGCCTACTGTACACACATTATGTGCAACACATAATGTACAACTCATACAGTATTCATGTTAGTATTTTAATATGGATTTCAATATTGATTGAAATACAGTAAGACACATTTAATAATAAAGAAATGGTTGATGTACTGTAGCTATGAGAGCCCTTAAGGTCATTCCAATAATCTGTTGTAAAACTGTTTTAGATACTCTTGTGAATTCTCTGATATCAAGGAATTCCAAATCAACAAATAAACAATACTTCAACACAGTGGCTGTTTCAGGAAATGTTAATCAAGATCATCTTTATTTTATTTTGGGCGTGGGTGGCAAGGGGGATGTGGAGTGGCCAGGGGGACTCCTGTAGGTATGTTCATCTTGTATTTAACATGTCTTCTTATGTTTATAGTTCATGAGATGAACTGTTTACATCTTATGTTTATATGAATTGTGTGTTGTTGTTTTTTCATCAAGGACCACTTTGGAAAAGTGTTTTTAGTCATGCTTTTAAGTGCTATCCTCTGGGATTTCTTTGTATCATATTCTTTGAGATAAAATTCTAATCTAAAATCTGCCATGTTATATTTGATTCTTTCCATACAGTCAGTTGTGGCATGGTATGTTTACTTGTATGTTAAATTAAAGATATACATTGAGTGACCTTTACTCAGAAGTGTGATTTGATTATGTGTAAGTACTGTTGGGTAGGAATCAATGCAACCACTTTCCTGCTAATATTAACTATAAAAACAGTGCATCCCACCATACGATTTCACTGAGGGGAATTATCTCAACAACCATTACACGTCAATGAAGATCAATAACTTTAACACACCAAAAAACTATTCATCCTTTTTATCTACATTACATTAGCAACACAACTGTTTTTGTTTTTCAATCTGTCTTTTCTTATTGGAACAAAATCTAACTACTAATTGTTTTCTGTTTGTTGTTTTTTGTTTTTATCAGTGTTTCTTTTGTAACTTTAGACTCCTTTAGAAGTGGGCAGCTAATAGTATCAGCTTGTTTATCCATAATTGAGCTAGTCTAATGTTTTAACATTGTTTTGTATCTTATATGCTTTTTATTTATTGTCAGACTACTGGAACATTGGTACACATGAGCTAAAGTAGATCCTAATAGCCTAAACAAACAGTGCTTCAGGGCAGATCATTATGATCCAAGGATATGGACATAAATAAGTCCAAGGATGTCATAGTAGTCTACACATGACCACCTCACTACAGTTAAGAGTCTTAGTTGGTCACCAACTATTTGAACTCTGAGTGAATAATAATACTGCACTTTTTGCTTTATCGTGGCTTCATTAAGTATTATATTGTACATAATATCCGTATCTTGAACATACAATAAGCCACCTTGAACCACCTTGAACCTTGAAGTCTTATAATAGGTTGGTTGAATGAACTGCCCACTGATGTCAGGACAGCAGAGTCGCTGCCCATCTTTCGTCGCAGGCTCAAAACTCATCTCTTCAAGAAGTACTACAACAATCCTCCCACCTAAGCACTTATTGTATTATATTATTGTATTATATTATATTGCACTGTACTTTAGATTGTGATTCTTGCACTTTGCCTTCAGCACTAGATTATGCTCTTAGTCACTTGTTTTAGAAAGAAGATGCAGTTCTGGCAAGTAGTAGTACATTGGCTCTTCCTACGTTAAATGCAATTATTGTTAGTCGCTTTGGATAAAAGCGTCTGCTAAATGACTGTAATGTAATGTAATAATACATTGCATTATATGATTGAATCTTGATTTATAGGCAAGAAAATTAGACAGTGAACCAATGCGTGTCAAAATTAAATAAAAAAGAATACACATAGGGTTAAAAATTCAACATCTTTAATAGCTACATAGCAGGTATTTACAGCAAGTGTAAGAGCAGGATGGCTAAAAGTCTGTGACCCTTCTGAAGGAGCCGACGATGGCGCAGGTGGCGCACCACTCGCGGTACCTCCGGTACTCCCCGGCCCTCAGGAAGTACTGTCTGCCTCTGAAGTTGGGGTACTCATAGAAGATCCAGTGGCCGTTCATGACGTTACAGGAGTAGACATGGCGGTGGTGGAAACGATCAGACACACAGGGACAATCGTCGCTGAACTCCATCATGTGGCCGCTGAAGTCGGCCTTCTCATAGATGCGCATCCTATAAGAGCCCCGGTACTGGGAAACGACAAGAGAGGAGCAGTCAAAATGGCATCCGGTATAGGCCTAGCATACAGTACACACTGAAAAGACAGGGGCATTAGATAGGCTACACAGGTCAAGGATAGTGCTGAGTCTTCATAATGGCATTCACTGAGTAAAGTTTATTTTACTTTGCTGTCTAATCTAAGACGTCAGCACATCCATAGACACTTAAAGAAAGACCAGCGCTCACCATTGGAATCATACGGCATGACCTGATACAGCTACTGAAGCCCATCCATCTCTGGTAGTCAGAGTACTCTCCCCTCTTCATGTAGTACTGGTGGCCCATGTAGCTGGGGCGCTCGTAGATCATGAAGCAGCCACTCTCCACCCGGATGGAGTTACAGCGGCTGAAGTAGGAGTGTAGGTCTGTACAGTCGTTGCAGCACTCATAACTGCGACCCTGGAAGTTCCTGTCCTCGTAAAAGATAATCTACGCAGTGAAACAGAAAGAGTTTTAACTTAAGTTTCAGTTTTATAAGAAATTGGGGGGCCCAAAAAACTAAACAAATCACAAAGTAAACAGGAGTTTCTATGGAAACAGAATGGATTCAGAATTAACAGTTACCAGAGAGGGAAAAAAAGTCCTACCTTGCCCATGGTCTCCGTTGGAGAGATTCCACATGTTTTCAGAGCTTTATATACTACCTCTTGACAAACATGGTATTGTTATTCAAATGATCACATAGTAATAATTGAGGCTAGTGGCACATGTTTACCTTTTTGTTAGGGCACAGCATTGGGTCAGAAATATGGATTTGTATTTGAGAAAAGGATAAATAATTACCGGTTTGGTGTTTTGACATGCATGGACAAAGGAAAAGACTAGTATGGTATCCACACGTCCAGAGGACAATAGCTTACAGAACAATATGGAACTTCCCTTTAGCATTAAATATGTTGCGTAACAGAAGAGCTAGCCATTCACACTCCCCACCCGACTGCCTTACCAACCCACTGTATGCAAATAAGGACAGACAGAAAGAAAACGGTATGCGGCAGTGGACACATGTAGTTTTACGTGATCATTACATGGTACAGTATGTGAATCTATGTGGGGGTACAGTACATCACAACATACAGTGAACACACAATGGTAATTATTTCCACGACTGCCATCGTCACTTCTGCTTCTGCCAGTGCCACATTCATTGCTGATCAACAACAGCGCTCCAGAACTCCATCCTTGACTTGTAGCTTCCTGCTTCCTGCTTCCTTCATGGCCACACTTGACCACTGAAATCTGAACCTGTCAAATAAGCTATGTAACTATATAGTTCCTTTATCTCCAGATATACACGTATTTGGCTGCACTTCTGGAACAGACCTTAGCAAAAATGGACGATCGACTCTCTGACTACTTTAGTCTCATAGGTATACTATGCTCTATACTGTATATCTGAGGTATGAAATATTGAATGTGTTTCCTGAACAGGCTGTACTGCTCCATAGGCTAAGCCCATATAATGGAATATTCTGGCGGTTCTGTAGCCTTCATACTTACATTTCAGCAGGGAGATGTTTTTAACAGATGGAGTCTGAGATGTTTTGGGTTCTGATTCTGATTTTTATATCCACAATCTTCTGACTGCTAAAGTTACAATTGTTGCTATGAAGTTACCGATTTTATTGAACCATAGAACGTAGGAGCTGTTTGGACTGTGGTTTTTAATTGTTTTTCAGAACCATGTGACCTGACTGGAAAAGGCTGATGGCTATCAGTGTTTCTTGATAATAGTTTTGCCTGTCAGGTGAGGAGCTCATGAGAAATGCCCGGCTCTATCCACAACAACCAAACCTGAACTTTGAATATTACTGTTATCTTAAACAATCTTAACAATCCAAACTATTAGTATGTCTTGAAAATAATTAGATGAGGAAGTCTTGTGGATAACTGTCTTAGAAATGCTTTAGTCTTGTGGTGTGACAGTAAGGTAGGATCTAGGGGCTATATTTCCATGGGTGTGTGGTCCTTGTCAAATACTAGAGACTAGAATGATGTTATCACTCATTCATTGTGTGAGTTCATTCGTTTTTCTTTCCATAGGCCTGCAGGGCTGTTGGATCGTCTCAGCAGGACTCTAGGGGTTTATTGTTTAGGAGTAGAAGTTCACATCATGTTTGTGACCTGCAGTTAAGGTAAACACCGGAACACAATGTCAGTCCGACCCATAACCTCTCTGAATAAGAATTGTTGAAAGCCTCCTTTTGGATTGAAGCTGAATCCATTTGTTCTCATTTTGGATTTAGGCTTAATCACCATGTTCTCGTTTTGGATTGAAGCTAAATCCATTTTTAATAGGGAACATCTAGAGGCTGATGCCCTTAAATCTCCATATGTTGTGAGCAGATGGTGATGAGTCATCCGGATTTGGTTTGTACGTGGACCTTCTTGGCAGTTATGCTTAGAGTTAACCACTATGATTGACTCTATACCATGTATATACCGTAGTAGTACTATAGATTTAGTGCTATGGATACTGTAGATATATATACTGTGGTGGTACTATAGATAGCATCCTGTCCCCATCCTTCATGCCTTAAATACAGCCTGTAATCACCACAGTGAGCAGCATACAGACTGTCTGCCTCTTTTATAGTTGTGGTATGGATAAATTAAATACCATAGGCTTATCCCACTGAGGCACAAAACAGGAGAGAGATCCTTGCTTTGTTTGCTTGACTGGCCAATGCAGTGTACAGGGACTAAGTTTGTTAAACTCGAACTGAAGATGGTGAAGTTATATTTCCTGGCTTTTTTTGTACAAGCAAACTTGGGCCCAGTGAGTATTTGATAGTATTGTGGGGGATTTAATGTATAAAGGTAATAGTGCTATTGATGGTAATAAATTCAGTCCAAGCCCAAACGGTGAACATTTAGTTTATAATCAAGGTTTATTTTGGACAGAATGACAGTTGGCTCTAGTTGAAGTCGACGATTCTCCTGATGGAGCCGATCCTGGGGGTCGCCCCTCCCCAATCGGAGAACCTCCGGTACTCTCCGGGCCTCATGTAGAACATCCTGCCCTTGTAGTTGGGCTGGTCGTACATCAGCCAGTGGCCGTCCATCACATTGCAGGAGTTGCAGTCGGAGGTGTGGAAGCACTCCATGAAGTTGGGGCAGTCGTCGCTCAGCTCCATCATCTGTCCGGCCATGTCCGAGCGCTCGTACAGCCTCATCCTGAAGTTACCACGGTGCTACAGAGACACCGGAACAAAGACTCCGTTAAAGCTACCTGAGATAACTCGGCACATTGGCGCCCCCTCTGGTCGTGATCAAATCAGCACAGGGTTTTAAGAACCACACTTCCCACAATCCCCCACTCACTCGCTGTAATTATGGGGAAAAAAATATGATAACAAACGCGCGTGGAGCAGACTGGATTGGAAGATTGTAGCTACTTCAATGGACTTTCTGCAAGGATGGCTTCAATGCAGGTCTTCTTTCTTTTATGTGCATGTAGATACATTACATTGAGCGCTGTGTTTGTCTTCCTGATATTGTGACACGCAAAACGCGTCACTTCCGTTTCCACCACAAGATTTCTCACTAGTGTACTAGCCAGTACACCGAAATTCTAAAATGATAAATTCACAGGGTCTCATGTCACGAAAATGAGTTTTGGGGTCTTGCTAAGGCAAATTCATAAACTAATAGCAAGTAAATGTGAATATTGAACAATAAAAAGTTATCTCATTGAGCTTGGGTAATTTGGTACTTGTCATGTCTTGCCACATAGATTGTTCACAGACCCTATTGTACTGTATTGTATTGTACTTTTCATGTACAATACAAATCAGCTTATATTGTCACTTGTTAGGAGAACAACTGAAATGTGTCTTCTGCTGTTCTATGTCAGCCATTCTCTTCCATGCATTCGTTTAACCTCTATTCATGTTCAGGGTTGTGTTCACTCACCATGGGGATCATACGGCAGGATCGGATGCAGTCGTTGATGCCAATCATGCGCTGGATGTCAGCGTACTCTCCCCTCCTCACAAAGTACTGGTTTCCCATGTAGTTGGGTCTCTCGTACACCATGAAACAGCCGCTCTCCACCCTGAGGGAGTTACAGCGGCTGAAGAAGGAGTGCAGGTCGGCGCAGTCGCTGCTGCACTCATGGGAGCGGCCCTGGAAGTTCCTGTCCTCGTAGAAGATGATCTGTAGACACAAGACGTTCTCCTTATTCTCACTGGTACCACCATTAGGATTTCATACAGATGACCGCCAGGGTCATCCTAAAGGGCTGTTGAACCTTAACGATGACCAGTGTGAAACGTTCACCCTGACAGATATACATTCGGCATCACAGCGTAGTTGAATGTGTAATGAGGTGTAAAAACTATAAAAAGTGTAAAAAGTGTAAACGGTAAAAGCTGACAGCGTAGGCCTCATCTCCTACTGTACCTTTCCCACAGTCATGTTGGCATCGGGGTGAATAACTGCTCAATGCTGCCTCTCGGCCAAGCCACTGTCATTTATTAAAAAAAAGGCACAGAAAGGCCAGCGGTGTGATTGCGCAGCATAAAGTATTGTCATGTAAATACATCCCTCTCAAAGTGATGATGTTTCGGGTGTGGGGGGGGTGTGCTGGGTGGAATAAATCGAAAACTCTACCAGACTGATATGACCCCCTGTCAGACATCAGCAGAAACAACACTATCAACGCCACGCTCGTTATACAGTAGTCACCTCACGTTAGACTCACCGTGGGCCATGGGAATTAACCACAAATACAATATGATTTGTTGAGCCTTTTCAACAATAGTAAAAGTATCAATCAAATCAGTCAGTATCAAACAATCAAATATCAATACAAAGTCAACCTTGAATAGATAGAATCGTAATAGTTTTAGCCAAAGGAACTTAGTCTACCTTAGTGGTCTATCTATGGCTGCTTTTTACCATGTCACTGTATCTTGAGGTAAATGTCACAGTGCATAGCCAATTAACAGGTCAATTTCTGAATTATCATTCTCAATCAGCCACTGACAGATACATGCAGAAGGGTTGTAACTGCTACACAGACTGTCGAGAGTCCATTTTACAATGTGTTTATTGTAGCAATGAGGATCAGTGCCAGAGTCTTGCTACGGTGCAAGGTCTCTGTCAAGGTCAAGGTTTGTAGACTGAAGCGTGTGATTCCATTCTACATTCCATTATATAGGCTTAGCACAGTGACTGATAATATTCAATAATCATCCCACCATTAATCTTCAGCATCAGAGTCCTCCTGCTTCTAATGCACTCCTGCTTAGTCCACGATGCGCCGCACGGAGCCCACTCTGGCACACCGGCCCCCCCACTCGCTGAACCGCTTGTACTCCCCCGGCCTGATGAGGTACATCCTGCCCGTGTAGTCGGGGCGCTCGTAGAACAGCCAGTTCCCGCCGGTGACATTGCAGGAGAAGATGTCGTTCACGTGGAAACGGTCCATGACGCTGGGACAGTCGTCCACCAGGTCCATCATCTGACCTCCAAACTCTATCCTCTCGTAGAGGCGCATGTTGAACGAGCCCGGCTCCTGTGAGAGAGGAGAAAATAAGGATCGTGACAAGCCAGTGAGCCAGCATAGGGACATCTACTGCAAGTGGCGTTCAAGACCATTTTTCCCTCAGGGATAATAAAGTTTATCGTATATGATTAGCTGTACAGTATATGCTGTGTCTGCAGTGGCATGATTCCTCGTGTCGGACCGAGGCCTCTCGCATCTCCTGTGAGATGTCACATTCACCTCAAGATTGTTGTAATATCCAATCATGATAGGACCATTGGTATGGACTGTATTAGTTGATTGACTGTAGTTGGTACTGATGTCTCACAAACCTAGCGAACAAAGCTCACCGTGCAGATGACGAGGCACGAGCTGACGGCGTCGCTCACGCCCATCCAGCTGTGGTAGTCTGGGTACTCTCCCCTCCTCAGGATGTACTGATGGCAGGAGTAGTTGGGGCGCTCGTAGACCATGAAGCAGCCACTCTCCACCCTGATGGAGTTGCAGCAGTTGAAGTGAGAGAGCAGGTCGCTGCTGTCACCGCTGCACTCAAAATGGCGGCCGCCGAAGTTCTTCTCCTCGTAGAAGATGATCTAAATATGGAGACACGTTATCATGATGTTTCATTTCTATCATCATCCATTGCCTTGTCCTGATGCCTAACCCTTGGTCAGTTCTTGTTCCTTGCCCCTAGAGGTCAGCCTTATAACCTCCTGTCAATACAGTTATTCTAACTGAAATATTGTATAAGTCTAAGAAGAGCATTTTCTTCACATTAAAGTCAAAACTGAGACACTCCCATGTCCACTTCCATCCAACAAGATGTGAATATGTGTTCTTACAATTGTAATTACTGCCTTATTAACCATCTGTACCCTAATACTAACCTAACTATACCCTAATACTAACCCAACTATACCCGAACACTAACCTAACTAACCTCCACTCTAAAGTGGAGGTTAGTTAGGTTAGTATTAGGGTATGTTAGTATTAGGGTACAGAGGGCTAGAGTAGAGGTTAGGTTAATATTAGGGTATAGTTAGGTTAGTGTTAGGGTATAGAGGGTTAAACAGTTAATGTTTATGTAAAATGTGACCAGCACAATAAATCAAAAGTATAAGCGTTCAGAAAAGCAGGAAGTGTCTGCATGCATCCTCTTACGCCGGCCTCTCTGTGTGTACTGTACCTTCCCCATGTCCTCTAGCCTCTCTGTGTGTACTGTACCTTCCCCATGTCCTCTAGCCTCTCTGTGTGTACTGTACCTTCCCCATGTCCTCTAGCCTCTCTGTGTGTACTGTACCTTCCCCATGTCCTCTAGCCTCTCTGTGTGTACTGTACCTTCCCCATGTCCTCTAGCCTCTCTGTGTGTACTGTACCTTCCCCATGTCCTCTAGCTGGCCGGTGCCTTGTTGAGCCCGTGGCCGTGTGCTCTGCATCCAGCCCTGTCAAGACCACACCTGTCACATATATAGAGGATGTGAAATGCAGACTCTGCATGTGCCATTCATATTGTAATACCCTGTGATTATTTTTTTATACTTGTGTCATTGTGTCAACCTGAAGAGATAGTTCTCAATTCGTTTTTGTGGGTTGGAGGAGCTGAGAATGTTTGTAATGCTTTTGGGATGCCTCTTTAGACCGTCGCATAACTTTCTGTATGATGTATTTGTTGTTAACAAACCAGTGTGTAGAAATATGTATATGTTATTTATAACTATATTTATAATGCTACATGCAAGGTAACAGAATAGCATACAGTTACTCATACGATTATTTTTATATAGTCATATATAGCTATTTTATATAATTTTATGTATATACTTTTAATATTTTAGCACTATCATAATGTGATGAGTACTCTTATGAGGTTTTCACTTATTTCTATATATTCCTTTATTCGCCCAGGGGTTTTGATGATCAATGTCTCAAAGTGTGACTCATGAATCATGTCTCTATAATCCACAAATTGATTTTATTATTGAAACAGAGAATTTTCACTTGAATCATTGTCCTCTGATATAACCTAATGGAAGGATCGTAACAAAGTATTCACAATAGCCATATTAATTATTTGCTATCACACACCATTACTGTTTGGTTCTTGTTTTGGGTGTATACAAATGCAATTGGGATACAGCCATGTTGTCTACTGCAAACGGGCCTAATTGAATTGAATTGAATTGGCAAATGTATTACTTTTTTTTATTGAATTGAACTGATGGTGGTAATAAATCTTATCCTGAGTATCCCCTCCCATCACCATCAACACATCCTTTCCAGATTGCTCTTAGATTAAGCAGGTCCATTGAAAGTAATCTGCTGTAGTATTTCCCAATGTATAAATCTTCTATAAAAGTAAAAACAAACACACCATTGCTGATTGAGAGAGAGCAGGAGCAGAGACCCTGTGGACTACACTGACTAAGCTGTACTCACCCACAGACCTGAGTCTGCCCTCTGGTGGTAGAGGGAGTTCTGAGCCCTGGGCCCCCATAGCAATAGAAAACAGTCTCTTCGAAAGCCTGCATGCAGAAGCAGTAGAGGACTATTATATAGAAATGTATTGTAATGGGGATAAACCCCTTGAGATGAATCATCTCATTTCAACAAATCGAAATTTAGTTTAGAGACTGAACTTCTAAACTTGTTTGTTTGTATTTGTGGTTCAGTTTCTGTACTGGCTTGTGTCCGGAGCCTGCTTGGAGCTGTTGGGGTTTCCCCACAACACCAAATAACGCCGTAGAAGAACATTCTGTGTTGCTGACTGAATCTTTTTTTTTTTTCTAAAACAATGAAGTTTCGAAATTGATGTAACTGAGTCAAACAGCAGGCTTCAAATACACAGGGTCATAGACTTCTTCATTGACAGCTCCCTCCCAATTTGTATTAGCAATATAGAAAATGTAAAATGATTAAAATCATGATTAAAAAATGCTTTAAAATGTTTTAGGTTTAACTGTCTTTGCATGTCATCTGCACTTTTTTTGCTTTTGTACAATGTGTGGAGGTTCTGTAAACAGAGAATTGTGTGCGAGAGAAAGAGAGAGAGAGAAAGAGAGAGAGAGAGAGAGAGAGAGAGAGAGAGTCCGGAGCCCAGAGGACCCAGTCAGGTAATAGACAACACTTGAGTTCTGTCCGGTCCGTGTCAGTTGTGCCACAGCTTTATTCATCCCCCTGAGCAGCGAGAGGAAGTCAGTTCCACTCACCTCCACCCCCGAGAAGGTGCCCTGCAGACGCAGAGAGCAAGAACAAAACTGAAAACACTTGAGCACTGACAACATTTTATTCAGTGTGTGAAACAAAGCAAAAAGTAGACATTTCACAAGGACCGTTCTGTCTTTAGAGATCCATGATGCGTCTGATGGAGCCGATCCTGGGGGTCATGCCTCCCCAGTCGGAGAACCTCCTGTACTCTCCGGGCCTCATGTAGAACATCCTGCCCTTGTAGTTGGGCTGGTCGTACATCAGCCAGTGGCCGTCCATCACGTTGCAGGAGTTGCAGTCGGAGGTGTGGAAGCGCTCCATGAAGTTGGGGCAGTCGTCGCTCAGCTCCATCATCTGTCCGGCCATGTCCGAGCGCTCGTACAGCCTCATCCTGAAGTTACCACGGTGCTGGAAGGGGACAGAGAGGGAAAGAGGATGTTTCTTTCCTTAATCATATGTGATAATAACAATAATAAAACTTTATTAGTACAACACCGCTCATACAAATAAATGAGCTCAAATATCTCTTATCCCACCTCAGTATATTACGCCTGCCTATTCGTAATCTGCTGTAAAACGTTAACCTAAATACACTGTAAAAGATGTACAGACAGTTGTCTACAAACCACCGAGAGACCGCTAAAAGCTTTGCCTAGTTTGGTAGTATAGCCTCTTCCTCTCTGAGTTTCTCTCTAGATGGGCCCTTAGACGGGCCCTTTCTCTCTAGATGGGCCCTTAGATGGGCCCTTTCTCTCTAGACAGGCCCTTAGACGGGCCCTTTCTCTCTAGATGGGCCCTTACCATGGGGATCATACGGCAGGACCTGACACAGTCGTTCATGCCCATCATGCGCATGTAGTCGGGGTACTCTCCCCTCCTCATGAAGAACTGGTTTCCCATGTAGTTGTGGCGGTCGAAAATCATGAACATGCCGCTCTCCACCCTGATGGACTGGCAGCGCTGGAACATGGAGTGCAGGTCAGCGCAGTCACTCATGCACTCATGGTGACGGCCACCAAAGTTCCTGTCCTCGTAGAAGATGATCTGTTGAGGGAGCAACAAGTTTAGCATTCAGAGCAGCATAGGTAATGTAGAACTAAAATGTGTGTTCTGAACAGCCCTTAAATTACGTTTTTACCAACATTTTGTTACAAAGTGCTTGAAAGAACACAAGTCAATATCACCAACTAAAAATGTGAAGTCTAGCAATCTTTTAAAATGTAGAATTTACAGTCAGTTCACTTACTCCAGACGAATGCACAGATTTTAAGTAGCTTTGGATAAAAGCGTCCGCTAAAAATGATTAAAGTGTTAACCGATAAATGTAAAATGTGAAAAAGGCTTTAAACACCAACCTTGCCCATGTTTGCTGTTAGCTGGTCCTCTTGCTGTGTTTTGGTGGGTGATGGGCCTTCATCTTTATACACTTCCCTGGACAAAGGGACACCACGGTGGGCACTGTCATGCAAATGAGCACGCGTGGTGCAGTCAGCAAGTCAACAGGAGTCAAAGGAGTCTTGCGACGCTTGTTGTCCATTTAGACAGCAATAGTGAGAACATTATAGCTTCTAGCAAAAGCCACGGCATTCATGGGCTCTGGAAAGCTCCGTGTCACCACTAGAGCCAGCATCACAATCACAGGCTGCGAACAATTGGAAGTTTCCATTCACAAAGAATCACTGGTTTTAGGGACATTGTAGGAATTTGGGTTGTTCATTGTTAGGTCTAGATATTGAAGAGGAAGCAGTGTTTTGTATGGGGAACATACTACGTGTGTGTGTGTGTGTGTGTGTGTGTGTGTGTGTGTGTGTGTGTGTGTGTGTGTGTGTGTGTGTGTGTGTGTGTGTATGTGTGTGTGTGTGTGTGTGTGTATGTGTGTGTGTGTGTGTGTGTGTGTGAGTGTGTTACATGTAGAATTCCCTCAGCACAATAAGATACCAATTGTTTGTGGCCCGTACTGATTGGGAGCATTTTGTGCGTGGCGACACGCACCATAGATAGCAAATGTCCGGTTGTCGTGTTGTTGACCTGCAGTTCTATGTTGCCACCACAAGAGGCAGTGGTCCCAGAACACCAAAACAAAAACACTATGACACCATACACTTTCCAGATCCTTGCTGGTGTAGTGGATAAAGTACTTGACTCCCATGCCAAAGGTCAGGGGTTTAAAACCCTGCTATGGGAGATTTTTTGTCACTGGATGTTATAGAAGCTATGCAAAAATTTGGTTACTTGATGGTGCTATGTCAGTTATTGAATTTATGTGCAGTAATTGGACATTTGAAATACTCCTGTATATACCTACAGTATAGGTGTCTCAGTAATTACCCATTTTATATTAGGCTATACTTTGCATGTATTTACCAGGTAAATGTTTTGTTTTTCCAGAGAGATAGAAGGCCTAACCAAACCCTCAGTGGTATAATGGGCTAAGCACTGGACTCCCACACTGGAGGCCAGGGTTCGAGTCCCGTTCAGGGATTTCTAACCATGTTATCTCTTTTCCTTCTCTCTGTTCCCCTGGTTCAGAAGGATGGGAGAGAATGTCTGTGAACAAAGAGCCCAGGCTGTCCCAAACCTTCAGGCCCCTTGGTGGTGTAGTGGGTTAAGCATCTGACTGCCATGCTGGAGGACAGGGTTCGGTTCGGTTAGTCTGGACTAGGGAAAACTTCCAATTCTTTCATTTTCATCAGTGTGTCTGATCTGCTATAGATCAGCTATCGGTACCCTCCTACTGGTGGCTTCTGAAGCTGCATTGGTTGAGTTGTCTACTCTCGTGATGTAAAAACACAGATGTACCAGCACTTCTGAGAATAACCCGGAAGACCTGAATCTATCTATGGTAATCATACTGTACTGTCACACCTGTCACCCTGCACTTCCTGTCCTGCTCTCTGTTCTAGACTCCCTAGCCCTAATATTGTCTCATTACATTTACATTTACATTACAGTCATTTAGCAGACGCTTTTATCCAAAGCGACTAACAATAATTGCATTTAACGTAGGAAGAGCCAATGTACTACTACTTGCCAGAACTCACAAGTGCATCTTCTTTCTAAAACAAACAAGTGACTAAGAG
The DNA here is from genome assembly GCF_949987555.1 of Borostomias antarcticus. Taxonomy (NCBI): domain Eukaryota; kingdom Metazoa; phylum Chordata; class Actinopteri; order Stomiiformes; family Stomiidae; genus Borostomias; species Borostomias antarcticus. The sequence continues at coordinate 18,616,514 of NC_140250.1, forward strand.
CATAATCTAGTGCTGAAGCAAAGTGCAAGAATCACAATCTAAAGTACAGTGCAATATAATATAATAAGTGCTTAGGTGGGAGGATTGTTGTAGTACTTCTTGAAGAGATGAGTTTTGAGCCTGCGACGAAAGATGGGCAGCGACTCTGCTGTCCTGACATCAGTGGGAAGCTCATTCCACCACTGCGGGGCCAGGACAGAGAAGAGCCGTGACCGTGTCGATCGACCGCAGGAGCCTCGGAGTGACGGGGCAACCAGTCGCCCTGAGGTAGCAGAGCGTAGTGGTCGGGAGGGGATGTAGGGTTTGACCATGGCCTGGAGGTAGGAGGGGGCTGTTCCTTTCATTGCCCTGTAGGTTAGCGCCAGAGTTTTAAACTGGATGCGAGCCGCTACAGGGAGCCAGTGTAGGGAACGGAGAAGGGAAGTTGTGTGGGAGAACTTGGGGTGGTTGAACACCAGGCGAGCAGCAGCTTTCTGGACAAGTTCCAGAGGTTTAATGGCTGACGCCGGTGCCCCCGCGAGGAGGGAGTCTCCTCTTGTGTCCCTAGCCCTAATATTGTCCCCTGTTCTGTCTGCTCTTGTGTCATGTTTGTGTCCCAGTCCCATTCCTCCCAGCCCTAGCCCTAGATCCCCTTAACTCCTGCCCTGGAGGCCTTCTAGTCCCTATCTAGTCTCTAGTCCCTCTGTAGTCCACTTCTAGTCCCTCTCTAGTCCACTTCTAGTCCCTCTCTCTGTGGCCCAATCTCAAACCACCCCCTAAGCCCTCGCCCTATCCACTCCCCCTCCGTTTGCGCGTTCACGCCGAGCTTCGCCATGTTAAGGGCCGTCCCAAACCAATTATCGCGGAGTGCGCTTGGAGTGCGAGTGGGCTGTCAACCCTTTAAATAGCAAGCAAGCCTGCATCGGTGCAAGCTCCCGATAGCCAAAGCAGGAAGTGCACGTGCCAAAGAGATGCCGCAGGAAACCACATATAAATAAAGTTCCGTCTTCCTACACTGTCAATTATTTTAGATTATTTTACAGCATTCAAACATTTGTTTTTCTCACACCGATTTCACTGCATCAAACAAAATCGCAGAATATGGTGTCAAAAGATACAACCAAGTGATACAATCACTTTATCCCTAGATCACTTGACTTGTAGCAAACTCTTAAAAGCCTGTATTCATAGCCGACATAAAATAAATCTAAATAGGACTAGGTCTACGTCAAATGTACATCATATATTCCATTATTTACAGGGACAATGGAACAGACAAAGCAGCTGATTAGGCTGCGATATGCAAATGCCTCTTCACAAAAGAAGGAATGCTGCCAAAGAGGCATGGGAGTAAGTTATTAATTTATTTATGTATTTGGCTCGGGACAATGTTAAAAGCAAATTTATGACCATTTCTCATCATACATGGATTTAATTATAGTGATTTATATTTGTATTATAAATCATAAACATTTTCCCATAAATCAACTAAACATGCCATGGTGACGGCCCTGTCCCGGTCGGTTCCGGTGGAGTGGGGAGTCCGTCCCACATTTGGCTTTCCATTTATATACCCTCCCCCTCGATTGAGAGTGCCCTCCACAGCTGCGAGTGACACTTAATTTGGAGGGACACTCGGTGGCGGAGTGGGAGTGGGTAGGGGGTGGTTTGGGATTGGGCCTAAGTCTGCATTGGGGTCCAAAGCCTGCTGTGATGGTGGTCAGGTGACTGTGGTGGTGGTCAGGTGACTGTGGAGGTGGTCATGTGACTGTGGAGGTGGTCATGTGACTGTGGTGGTGGTCAGGTGACTGTGGTGGTGGTCAGGTGACTGTGGAGGTGGTCATGTGACTGTGGTGGTGGTCAGGTGACTTTGGAGTTGGTCATGTGACTGTGGAGGTGGTCATGTGACTGTGGAGTTATTTCATTATGCTTGACATGTAGACCAACTTGAAAAGATTTTGGAACCATTGCCTTTCCACATGAAAACCCAAACATCTACTGCACCAAAGAGCAATTCCCTCAACTATGGGGAGATTATTTGGGCTTTTCATTTGGAGGCAGTGTTACATATCACACAAGCGTTGTTCAACCTCTGATACATAGACTCACAGTCTCAGTACACCTCACTGTATTCATTAAATGGATTTAATGATTCAGACTATTGTTGATTAAAATCCAAAAGAAACATTTACAGTAGTTAGGGTTTATTCAGAGCCACTTTCAACCATTGTCAATTCAAGACCCAGAGTCTACCGAAAATCACATTAGATTTAGCGTGAGACCAGACACTTTCAGTCCTTCACTGTATAATATGAAAAGTTCACTCCTGATTGACAAGCCAGTGTCAACTGACCAGAGTTGCTTTCAGGAAGCAGGGGGGCGTTCTTAAAAATCAGTGATCCTCCGGAAGGACCCGGTGGCGGCGCAGGTGGCGCCCCAGTCGCTGAACTTCCTGTACTCGCCAGGCCTCATGAAGTACTGGCGCCCCCTGTAGTTGCGGTGCTCGTAGAAGGTCCAGTAGCCGTCCATGACGTTGGCGGAGTAGATGTCGCGGCCGCGCCAGTGCTCCTGGACGGACTCGCAGTCGTCGGTGAACTCCAGCATCTGGCCCTGGAAGTTGGGACGCTCGTAGATGCGCACGCGGTAGGGCCCCCCGCTGGTCTGTAGGGGGGGAGATGGGAATACGGACAAGATTACAGTGTGTCTTCTGGGGGATCTACCCCCCTTGACACTCCCTCTCCACCCTAACACCCCCCTCCCTACCCCTCCAACAGCTGTCAGTCTGTAGAATTAGAACTTTACGACTTAACCAAGATGTCACGGTGTTTAACGGTCATGCCACTCAACGGTGTTAAACACTCTCCATTAACACTTACTCTACTATCCCATTCCTGGAAAGGAGTAGATCTGAGAGGATTGGATAGGTTTTGGACCAAGCCAGAAAGTCTGATAGTGGCTTAGCTGCCATATTGCTTCTACCCGTCTAATTCTCACAGATCTACTCAAGGGTCCGAGGAAGGAAGGGGACAGTAGGGGTTGTGTTATTCGGGGTTAGAGACAGGCCGGGCGGCATGCTCACGTAGTTGAAGGTACGGCAGGAGAGGATGCTGTCGTTGTAGCCCATCCAGCGCTGGTACTCTGGATACTCCCCCCGGGTCAGGACGTACTGGTAGCCGGCGTAGTTGGGCCGCTCGTACAGAACCCAGCAGCCGCTCTCCACCCTGGCGGAGTTGCAGCGGCTGAAGTGGGGGTGCATGTCGGGACAGTCCGTGTCGCACTCATAGGAGCGCCCCTGGAAGTTCCTGTCCTCGTAAAAGATGATCTGCAGCCCGAGGAAGGAGGAGGAGGAGGAGGAGGAGGAGAAGGAGCTTGTTAGTGACTGGAGACAGCGCCTCGCTGAGCCCCGGAATGGAAGTAAACGACAAGTGAATCCGCATGGATCTCTAACCCAAACCCTTATTGTCCTGCAAGCAAAAGCATTAACTCAGAAGCACACGATAAACACATTAATTAACCATCTGTGGCCATTGACCACAACCACTATAAGCAGGCAAGTAGATGTTGAGCACCAATATCATTAGTGTAGGCCTTCCTCAAACCCATTTGCCTTTAGCATCATCTTAAATCAGGGTTGACTCAAAAACACCATGTTCACAACCACCATTAATCTCAAATGCTAGATATCCTGATACATGAGTGGTGTTGTAGTTTAGCTAACGCTAATCTAAAATAGAGGGTGAGGTCTTGCAGAAGGCTGCGAGGGAATCTAGGATCTAGTCTTCAGCCCTCCGAGATGCAGAAACACCACGTTTATTCGGGGTCTTACCTTACTACTCATCCTGAAGAGTGCGCCTGACCCAGTCCTCGGCAGAAGTGGTGGTCTCACAAACCACGCCTAATGCCCACTATATAAACCTCAATCAAAGTTGGGCAAATCCCATTTTATTTGTTATTCTAATGAACTGGGATTTGCCACCCAGGCCCAGCTGCCAAAAGTCTTGATCCTGGGCATAGAGGTGCTGTAAAATCCCTGATTCATCAGCAGAAAACTCCCAGCATGCACATTGCTGACCCTCTCTGCCCTTTGGGTTGATACAACCTTCCTAGCAGGCACATTACTGACCCCCACTGCCCTCTGGATTGATACAACCTCTTCATCCACTAATCCATCAAACATGACATTAATGTTTAACACACAGAATGTTGGGGGCCATCACAAAGCAACAAGGGGGAAATATGTATATTATACTTTTATTTGGAGGCTGCACTGAGCACAATATTTCTCACATGAGGAACTGTTTTGACTATTATTTACCTGGCATATCCATGTACACCACATCCAACTATACTACAGCATTTTCAACAGATACCAAGGTACATACATACAAAGCCCCGGATTCCCATGAAAGTACAGCAGCTTATAACAGGTTCATGATGACCTCTAAGGGCTGCCAGTATAATATAGGTGTAATAATAAATGTCTATACGGTGTAATAACGGTGTTAGAACCCAGGAGTGCACCGCTGTCTTCAGTCCTGCAGGGACTCCTGTGATCCTTCATAATGCTCCGTTCGCTCCTTCAGGGACTCACCACTGTCCTGTTAGGGGGGGGGGGGGAGAGAGAGAGAGAGAGAGAGAGAGAGAGAGAGACATGTAAATAGGTACTCTGCCTTCAAAACACAAGGTGGCAGTAGAGTCCTCACAACCACAGTTGTACTGACAAATGTGTAGGGACGTTGTAAGCCTCCAGGTGAAAATGAGAGCACGGGTGTGTCGCCACTCACACTTAAAAAGGAGTGAGACGTGGAGGAGGAGGAGGAAGAGGGCGCAGAGGCACTCCTCCCCAAACGGCCTTCCGCCTTGGCCTTCTCAGAGAGCCACCGCCTCAGCTTCTGAGCTGGACGAGAGGGAGGGTGACAGGGATGGGCTGTAGGAGTGAAGGAAAACATCCACACACACACACACACACACACACACACACCGAAACGTACTGTGTTTCTTGGAGTGGTCTACGGCCTTGTAGGAGCCCAGCATGGCGAACGGGTGGTAGGACAAGGTGAAAGGGTGAACGATGGAGGTCTGTGGAGAAAGAAGGAGACGGACGCTCACGCTGAAGGCGATGGTTAACCGTGCGTCGGAGACGGATATGAGAGAAGTGTGGACTGTTTGTTCCCTCTTACAGTGCTTGACTCACCAGCGCTGTTTACTGTACATTCAGGTGCACAAACTCAATACTTTTGAGATGATATTCAATTGGGTGCAGGAGCTTGAGCGGCAGAGCATTTAAGGTGGCAGCTCTCCGCTCTGGTGATCTCCTGCCTAAGTCAAGCACTGCCTCACGGTGAGGGGAACATCACGGTGTGTGTTGTTCTCTCGAAAGTCTCTACCTTGTAATGCTGGTTGGGGTGGGAGGCGGACGGTTTGCAGCTGTACATGGCTACGATGTCCTCCACCGGCAGGCCGTTCTGATTGAGAGCAGAGGTCAGAGGTCAGTGTGTGTGTGTGTGTGTGTGTGTGTGTGTGTGTGTGTGGTCGGCCTTACTGCGCTTCACAGAGGTCATAAACACTGTGTCCTGGTCTTGGCCTCGGTGTCCGACAAGCTTACCAGGATCATCCCAGCGAAGGAGGAGAGGATCATGGCTTGTCTCTCCAGATGGCTGGGGTACCTCTCTCCCCCCGAGCTGCTCGATCCACTAGAGGGAGAGACAAACACCACCTGCAGCTCTGGGCATGGTTCACTTAGGACGATACAGATGGATATGAGGCCGATTATCCTGAGTCTAATACACACAGCCCACTGTGGTAAACCTAACCTGGGTGTAAGTTAGTTAATGGTTAGTTGTACAGTACAACATTTTAATAAATTGTCATTTTTACACTCAATTTTACTTGATTTCTTATCTTTTATTGTGTTTTATCTTCCATTGTATTTTCCTGTTTTTGGTTTATTTTATGTGTATTTTTATGTGAAGCACTCTGTGCATGCACACTCTGTTGTGAAGCACTTTGAGCTGCATTTATTTGTATAAAAGGTACTATACAAATAAAATTGATTATTATTATTATTGTTGTTGTTTTTATTATTTTATTGTTGTTATTATTAGTAGTAGTAGTAGTAAATGGTGAAATAGTACCCCCCCACCCCCACCCCCACCCCCTTCTGATTGTGAGGCTGCACAGTGGTCTGGTTTCTCCCCTCATGTTGAAACTTTGAGAAACCCTCCCCAACCCCATATATGTACATGTGAGTGTGGGCCGTGTCGGTAGTATGCGCTCTAGAGCAAATTTGAGAAGGTGGTCCCTGAAAATCGCGTACTACGTCATTGCGTCAATACACGGAGCACATAATAGTTTGTTGTTTTCAAAACATTAGCTAAATATCATTTTGTGAAGAAATTCAAGTGATTCAGCATGTTTATTAGACTACAAGGAACCATATAATCAAGGAATTTCAAAAATAAACAAAGAACGGTTTGTTTTGATTCACGTTTTGTTGGGAACCTTTAATTGTGTGTGTCTGGCCAGTTGTTTCCTTTGGTTTTCATGTGGGTGTATTTCTTTAGTTGATATGCAGTTCTTTTAAAAAAAATAAAAAATAAAGTACTGTATACATTGCTTAGTATGCTTAGTCCCAGGCTTCTTGTTGGGTGGGGATAGTTGCAATGGGATTAATGTGTGAATAAATACTTAGAATTGAATTGGGGAGCAGGGACATCCAATGATCGTAGGGTCGGCGGTTCAAATCCCGCCTCCTCCTGTCCACATGTCGAAGTTCAGTCTGTTGCACCCGAACTCCTTCCCTTCCTAACCCACCTCATCAATGCATCTCTTGTTTCAGGATGTTTTCCCTCTGCTTTCAAGACTGCCAGAGTCACCCCCCTCCTAAAGAAACCATCTCTCGACCCCTCTGATGTCAAAAACTACAGACCGGTTTCCCTTCTATCCTTTCTATCCAAAACACTTGAACGTGCTATCTTTAACCAACTGTCTTCGTACCTCCACCAGAACGACCTCCTAGATCCCCACCAATCCGGGTTCAAGGCTGGCCACTCGACAGAGACCGCCCTCCTTGCAGTAACAGAGTCACTCCATGCCGCTAGAGCGAACTCTCTCTCCTCTGTCCTGATACTCCTAGACCTGTCAGCAGCATTTGATACGGTAGACCACCAGATCCTCCTCTCCACCCTCGAGGAGAAAGGCATCGATGGCTCTGCACACTCCCTGTTTGCATCCTACCTGACGGGCCGCTCCTACCAGGTGACATGGAGAGGGTCGACGTCGGAACCTCGTAGTCTGACTACGGGGGTTCCACAAGGGTCTGTCCTGGGTCCTCTCCTGTTTTCCCTCTACACTACATCTCTGGGTGCTGTCATTCGCTCGCATGGCTTCTCCTATCACTGCTATGCCGATGACACCCAACTGGTTCTGTCATTTCCCCCTTCTGATACAGAAGTGGAGACACGCATAGCTGGGTGCTTGGCTGACATTTCGGAGTGGATGACGACACATCACCTCAAGCTCAATCTGGACAAGACTGAGCTGCTGTTCCTCCCGGGGAAGTGCTGTCCGCACCGGGACCTGGCCATCATCATTGAAGACACAGTGGTGACCCCGACTCGGACTGCGAGGAATCTGGGTGTGACCCTGGATGACCAACTGTCATTTTCCTCACATGTCACATCCGTCACACGTTCCTGCAGATTCATGCTCTACAACATCAGGAGGATTCGCCCTTTCCTCACTAATGAAACGGCGCAGGTACTCATCCAGGCCCTGGTCATCTCCCGCCTGGAATACTGCAACTCCCTCCTCGCGGGGGCACCGGCGTCAGCCATTAAACCTCTGGAACTTGTCCAGAAAGCTGCTGCTCGCCTGGTGTTCAACCACCCCAAATTCTCCCACACAACTTCCCTCCTCCGTTCCCTACACTGGCTCCCTGTAGCGGCTCGCATCCAGTTTAAAACTCTGGCGCTAACCTACAGGGCAATGAAAGGAACAGCCCCCTCCTACCTCCAGGCCATGGTCAAACCCTACATCCCCTCCCGACCACTACGCTCTGCTACCTCAGGGCGACTGGTTGCCCCGTCACTCCGAGGCTCCTGCGGTCGATCGACACGGTCACGGCTCTTCTCTGTCCTGGCCCCGCAGTGGTGGAATGAGCTGCCCACTGATGTCAGGACAGCAGAGTCGCTGCCCATCTTTCGTCGCAGGCTCAAAACTCATCTCTTCAAGAAGTACTACAACAATCCTCCCACCTAAGCACTTATTATATTATATTGCACTGTACTTTAGATTGTGATTCTTGCACTTTGCCTTCAGCACTAGATTATGCTCTTAGTCACTTGTTTGTTTTAGAAAGAAAATGCACTTGTGAGTTCTGGCAAGTAGTAGTACATTGGCTCTTCCTACGTTAAATGCAATTATTGTTAGTCGCTTTGGATAAAAGCGTCTGCTAAATGACTGTAATGTAATGTAAATGTAATGAAGTGTCCTTGGGCGAGACACTGAACCCCAAATTGCTCCCAATGAGCAGGTTAGCACCTTGCATGGCAGCTGCAGCCATTGGTGTGTGAATGAGAGGCCATTGTAAAGCGCTTTGGATAAATTTTACCGATACCGATTTACCATAATAATCGAATCCAGCTGGTTCCCCCTTTCTGGGCGGTTGTGGTTTATTCCAGTACTCACATGATGTCTCTGTCCAGCAGATCCTGTCCTTTCTCTCTGTCCAGCCACCAGAGAGCCACACTTATGGCCAAGTCATAATGAGCCTGGAGGATGAAGCGCGCACATGCAGGCAGTAAAATAACTCTCCACACAAGCAGCAGCATCCAAACCAATTGCGCCGAGACCACCTCCCCAAGTGGATGTGGTTCGATTCCATTTCAAAAAACATTCTCCAACTGCTCTCCAAACTAAACGAACCAGACACACAAACATCAAACGAACCAACAAGGCACACCAAAACATGGTTTGGGTTACATAATTAAATAAAGAAGACAGCTCAAACCCCTGAAGGCCTGTTGTGGTAAACTCCTACCAGGTCGTCAAGCAGGGTGGAGCGTCCTTTCCCCTTGGGGTCAAAGCCGTTCTCTCTGATTCTCTGTCCAACGTATTCACCCCTATTCAGGAGAGAGAACACAGACCCTTCAGAAAACCTTGGAAGTTCTGGTGAGCTTTCTGAAAACACTCAAACCCTTCAGAAAACAACATTAGCTCTAATCTACACAACCACTCACAGAAGAGCTTGAATGTCTTTTCTCAGGCGCCTGGTCTCCATCTCCCTGAGGAGGTGCTACACATCCGGAGAAGTCTCTTCCTAGTCCTGTACACACAACAACAACGACAACAACAACGACAACGACAACAACAACATTACTTGGTATGAGAATGATTACCAACTGGAGAGAAAGAGGATGTCAAACCAATTTAAAATAAAAAGAACGTAAGAGGTAACAGCAAAAGGTTGCATTACCATTGTTGACCGAAACCAGGGTGTTTACTAAGGAGACCGGGCAGTCTTGAACATGACACCTAACCCACACAATGCGAGGCCAGGAAATGTGATATACAGAACTGTGCTGCTAAGGCAATTATGTAAACTCACAGTGCTGCACATAGTTAGGAGCAGCCTATGCTGAAACATACTTTTTCAACACTATAGCCTATTATAGGGCTTTTTATCACCTAGGCCTGAAAAGGTCCCCAGTATAAATGTTTTACAGACAATATTTCCAAGTAAAGCCATGATTTTTTTAAATAAAAAGTTGCTCCAGTTCAGAGTAATGCTCACTCACAGTACTTATTGTATTGTAGCCGTTATGTAAATCCTACCATTTACACGCAAGACTTTTAAATGGCTGCATTATACTGGCTGGCTGTTACACGTCGTTATATCAAGCTATCTGTACTCACCGAGCAACGCTAGGAAATCAGCTGCAGCTCACCTCCAAGAACAGGAAACCACAGTACCTTCCTGCACTTCAAACAACAACAACCCCAGATATATTTCAAACATACAGCTCAAACCCAGATAGCCTCTGTTCTCCTACGGGTCTGAGTGTGTGGAGGCAGAGGACCAGATACACTCCTCTCAGGTGAGCAGCCGTACTATCCCCCTGAATTATTTACCCAGAAGCCACCTGTCAACCACCCTAACGACCACCAAGCAAACTAGCTGAGAAGTAGGAGAGACGCGTTATGTAGGACTGAGGCAGTGTAGATGCATTCCTGTTCCTCAGAGCTTGTGCGGTCAGAATTTACCATAATAAAAAATGACACTAGCGATTGTTTGGTTTCAATCCATTGATTAATGTTTAACCAGAAAATTGTCACACTCAAAAAAAAGGGGTAGTGTGTTATTTTGGTGTATGTTTGTGGTCTGTCTACCATGAACATGAAACAGAGACCATAATTTCACTGATCGTTCAAGTATTGAACTAGCTGCTGTTGTTCTTGCAGGCTCTCACTCTCCTGTGAAATGTATCGCAATTTGAATATCTTTCCATTGCCATGGCTTGGACATTGCGCAAGCATTCCCCTGGCGCTTGCTTCCACTACTCCCATGGAGGACTATGTGCAATAATAAGAATAATAATTTTATTGAAACAATTCAGTAAAAAGTGTTTACATAACAATGAACTAAAAGATAAGTAAAACAAATACGAAGCATGAAAAATGTGACCCTAATTAAATACAAGATGGGTTATTTTTTTCTTCTGATTTTCTTCCTTTGCTCTTTGTATATGGGAGAACTCAAGAACTTTGTATCCGAGAATTTATCTCCGCGTCTCATTTTGCTGTGAAAGAAAAGACAGGAAGATCAATTGAAGACCAGTCACCTGTCTGGTATCATGATTCTGTCCTGGAGTTTAATTAGTGGTTCAGACGAGGCCTCACCAGTTGATGGACGGCTCTTTGTAGCTAATGGCCGACCCTCGTCGCCTCGTCCTTCCAGCGTTGTCCTCCATCCAGTCTGAGCTGTTCAGGGACGTCAGGACCTTCCCTGCTACAAAATAATAAACATTAAATGGATGGATGGACTGTACTCCTGGCCTCTCGTTCAGCCATTCACACACCGATGGCAGCAGCTGCCGTGCAAGGTGCTAGCCTGCTCATTGGGTGCAATTAAGGGTTCAGTGTCATTGCCCTAGGACCAGGGCTTAAAAACGAAATAATTTTTCAATCGGTTCGCTCCGAGCAGAACCAGCATATTTAACGTTTCCGTTCTCGTGTTCCGCCACCAACATAGCGTTCCTGAACCGGTTAAGAACGAAAAATAACGTTCCGTTCACCGTTCCGGGGGTGTTAGCCTATTAAGACTCTATAGGACTACAGTATTTCTTGAAAGGTAGGCTATAACCAAATTAACAAGTCTAGGGTTGTGGTGGCCTTGCCAACAATATTAGCCTTGGTGATGTGTGCTGTAGTGTAGCCTTGTTGATTATTTTACAAGAAATACGCAACATTAGTCCTATTCCTATGCCCTTAATCCACACCGTAAACTATGCACAGGTCTATCTTAAGTCATCATCATAGCTCATCATCCTTTTTAAAATATTTTCTTGTACTGTTGCTGCAAGCTATTTTATTCTGCGCCTGTAGGCCTATTGTTTGTTTTATGTTTTATGTTATTTATAAATAATTAGTCACCTCATTCATTCATCTGCGCAATCCCTATTGTTTATGCTGCGTTCCTTTTGTATGGGAGCTCCGGATTTGGCGCCTATACGCGTAATACGTAAGTAGCCTATCGCCTGGCATCCGCGGTCTTTAATATTATAGTAATTTAACTTATGCTATTCAATGATCAGGGTTGCACGGCACATTGTCACTAAAGTGTGCTCATATTAATTAATGTAGCCTAATCATTTGGTTTGTGAAAGTCAAGACGTGACGGAAATCTGTGCAACAATAGGCTATGACTAGATTCCAAGAGGCGCGCTCGCCTTCACAGCCTAATTGCCGAGTTGAACTCTGAAGGAGGCAGACCATTAAATTCGCAAAACATAGGTTTATGCATCCTAGTATAGATACTAGTATACATCCAAGCAACTGTCACAAAGTACTCCGTGTTTTAAATAGCCAAACCATACTTGGAGCGGGATGCGCAACGATTGGCTTCCGCTGGAGGAACTTTATTGCAGACACGCAGGTCCATATAAAACATTATATTTGCACAGTAGGCTATTATTTCTTTCACTTTATTATTTGCATCATTCTTTGTGGACCAATGTTGGAATAAATTTGCCTTCGAACGTTATTGCCCACTCTGACATCCGCGGTCTTTATGTGAAATCTAGTTTTAGCCTACTGAAACATTACAGGCTATAGGCTAGCCTACTCCTATTCAATTAAACAAAATAAATCACATTGATATCCTTGCTAAGTAATAAGCTGTACGGACAGGCTGAACTACTGTTTTGCACTGGCAAACAAAGGAGAGTGTGACAGCCCTGCGCAACGCGTGCTAATTGGCTGCCGCTGAGTGGTTGGGAAACATCAAGAATAGTCATGCATCTTAGCTTGCAGAGTTTGAGAAACATCGAGTCTGAACTAGACTATGTTGTTGTAATATCTAAATCTCTTCATTTCGCTAAGCAAGCATTTAATATCCTGACTGTGAAATAACAGATATAGGGGCCTAGGCTACATTACAAAAACAGGACAAGATGTAGGCTACAAATTTAATACATTTAATTTAGCCTATTCGGCCATAAAAGGCTCAGCTTTCTTCTTTTTTAAAACATTTTTAAAGTTATATAGGCCTACTACAAAGAACGAAAAAATAACGTAATTAACCGGTTTTAAAGATTTCAAATTAACGTTTCTGTTCTGGATCAATTAAAGCATTTCGTTTTCGTTCCTGTTTCTGTTCCTCGTAAAATACCGTTCGTTTTCGGTTTTCGTTTCCGTTCCTTGAACCGGTTCGGAGCCTTGCCTAGGACACTTCGACATGTGGACAGGCGGAGCCGGGAGGGAGGGAGGGATGGATGGATGGATGGATACTTTATTAATCCCCTTGGGGAAATTCAATTCAATGTGCACGCAGCTACCCCATCTACATGAACACAACGTACCTGGAGAGGGTTCTGCTCTGATTTCAGACTCTTCTTCATACACGGTGATCCTGCGAGAGGCGGGGCTGGAGACCCAGCGGTCCAGCTGGGTGGGGGAGAAGCTGGCGTCCAGCGCGTCCCACGGAAGGGGCTCGTCCATCAGCAGCTCCCTCAGGCTCTGTCGCGCCGCCCCCCCACCGACCCCGGCGCCATCTGACTCCTCCTCCCGTCCGTTGTATTCGCTCCCACGGACGGGGGCCACGTAAGTGTTTCTGTTGTGCTTTTTGGAGTTGTTATTTCTGCAGGGGATGATGAAAGTGTCTCTCAGGGTTTGCCTCTGGTTGGTCTGGGCTTTCAAGCTGCAGGCTCTGCTGCTCTCCGCGCCCGGGCCAGACTGGGCGTCGGCTGAAAACAAACGCTCCTCGGTTCTTCTTCCGCCCTCCACACCGGCGGTGCCGGAGTGCGCCGGCAAAATGTCCGGGTCTTCCTCTACAGGCGTACAGCTGACTGGGTCAATGTGTGGTACTGTGGAGACTGGACATTCGGCACGGTCCTGGTAATCCAGAGTCTCGCTGAGCGGATCGTAACCGGCGTGCCGGGACGCCGATCCCCGAGCGCTGCTACTTCTCTTCGCCTTCTTCCTCTCCTTCACGGAGTTGTCTTTCTCCGTAACCTTCTTCTTCCTCGATTTGCCTGTCATCTCTTTCCGGGCCTTCTTGGGTTTTTGTACCGCCGTGTCAGAACCGGCTCCGCCGAGGTCCCACGGGGACACGTCCTCCTCGGTGCAATGCTCGCGCTTCACATCTGCCGGTTCCTGGGTGGCCCTCCACGGACGCTTACCAGACGCTTGCGTCACTTGGTCTGCGGACTCTCCGTTCCCAACGGACGTGACACGAAACCCCGCGTCTTGAGAGCGGTCGAGGTCGGCGTCCGCACCGGCGTGACGACGATCCGCTACACTCACATCCCTGACTGTTACTGATTCGCTGTACCCTGTACTGAACGTACCCTCCTGCTCATCGGCACAGGTATCTGATATGGACCCGTTAGTAACTGAGATCAAGAATGTCCCTCTGTGTCTGACTACGTGGTTCTGATCAGCCTTGGAGCCGGGGTCCGCGGGGGTCTTGCTCCTCTGTCTGCTCGTCTGTGGCTTGGTGGCCCTGGAAGAGGAAGAGCAGCGCGCGTCTGAGGATTCGACCGGAGGACCGTCTTCATCCACGGAGGCTTTGAGTAGCTCTAAACACGCATCGTCTCCCATCTCCGTCTCCATCTCCCACGCGCGGTCCGTTTCAACAGGCGGGATTTTGGTTCTCCTGGTTCTCCCGTTCTGTCTCTCCGTCTTCCTGCCTTTTCTGGGCAGCTCCTCCGTGGACACTACGAAGGTCTCCCTTCTCAAAGGTCTGTCTGCCTGAGACAATATGCAAGTCTTGCCGCGTTTAGTTTTTGAGACTTTATCCGTGGTTCCTTCATCCAGTGAGGTTGCCCCATCTTTGATTTCAGAGGTCTGACCCTCAAGGTCCATGAAATAATCATCTTCAGGTGAGACATTGCTGTGGGACTCAGTTGGGGCCGAGACTACAAATGTTTTCCTGGGTTCGAATGGTTTTATCTCCTTCTGTTTGGTTTTGGGAGCGCCAGGAGCAGGCCGGCAGTACTTGGGGATGCGAGAGGTGAAGTGATTCTGGCTGCGGGCGGTGCCCGGCTGCGTCTCATCGGCTGAGGCCGCCGTCGGCGCGTGGCTCTGCTCGTCCACGTCCCCGTCTGCGAGGCCGTCCGCAGGCTGCGGATCCCCGGGAGGTGAGTGCCGCGTCCGGGCCGGCTCTGAGCTGAAACGCCCCCCCGCTTCCGGATTCTCTCCTCCGCGCGCCGGAACGTCGCTCCCGATCCCGGCCTCCCGAACGGCCTCGGGGTCCTCCGTCCGTTTTATCCTCTTCTTCCTCGTTCCGTTCGAGCTGCCGTCTTTGCTTGCTTTCGCTTTGGGCTTGGTCTCGACGGCGATGATCGCAGCCTGGCTGTCGATCATAGTCATCTCCATTTCTGCGCCAAGGGTGGTCTTCTCTCCTACGGTATCAGGTTCTGGTGGTCCGGTCTCCACCGTTGAGCTAGGCCCATGCAGAGGAACCACGGTCTCGGCAGTGGCAAGAGGCCGTGGTTTGTCGGATGTGCATACAGCCGAGGGCAAGTGGATCTCCGGGCGGACTCCTGGGTTAGACTCCAGGCCGGGCTCAGAGTAGATCTGCGACCACCTTTCAACCGCGACCATTAGGCTACTGGACTGACGCAACGATCCTCCTTGGGTAGATTTCAAACCGTCCACATGCCTATCCTTATCATCTGTTCTTCCTATTGGAACAAACAGAAGATGAACAATATAGCCCGTTAAAAGTGCTTTGGCCCAACCAAGCTTTAAATTAACACAAAATGCACTAAAGCCAGCTGACATTTTCATGCATGGCACAAAAGTATTGGTCAGTTGAAAACAATACAATGATACTATTAACGCGCTGGAAGGAAATGTATTTTCTGTTATGTATAAATTAAGGTGTCTTAATAATCACATGTGGGAATGGTCATGTGTATGACCAGACACAAAAATAAACATTCATTCATTCATTCCCCTCCAGTTTACCTTTACTGGCATTTGACTCTGTGGGTCTTGGTTGTGTCCTCGTGGGGTTTGAGAACACGGTGCTGTCCCTGACAGTGAACTCCTGGTGCATGCTGGTCCGTTTGGAGGGAAACGCCAACTGAGGTCTGGGAACAATCTGAGCTGCTTCTCTACAGAGATATAAAGGGAAGAGTGGGCTCTTAATGTTGCTACAGTGAACTCTGTTCATTTCTAACCTCTAGATCAGCTTTTTGTGTGATAATAACAAAATACATAATGCGTATGCTATAATCAATACTGTAGGCTAGATGTATAGATCTCTGATATTAGTTGAAAGCCATATCAAGCAAGAGTATATTATTTACCCAAATACTGGGCTAACTTTAGAATTACCTCTCCAACTGAATATTGTCATCTTCCTTGCCAGGGCACTCCTTACTAAGGTCATCAGATTGTTCAGGGAGATCCTATTTGAGACAAAACGTATATATATACAGTATATACACACACACACACACACGAGTATATTTACACTGGCCACTTTATTAGGTACAGCCATCTAGTACTGGGTAGGACCCCTTTTTGCCTCCAACAGAACATAATTCTTTGTGGCATGGATTCAACAAGGTGTACTTCTGCACACTACGGTTGTGAAACGGCTGTTTGAGCATTTGTGAGCCATCTCTTAGCTTGAACGAATTCTGCTCTGATTTAATAATATTAAACTTCATTTGTATAGAACTTTCTATACATACACACACACACACACATATACAGTATAATGGTTATATTCATTAATAGTAATCATTATGTTGTATATTGCAACCCAAGGTAGATATTCTCCAGGTAGACGGTGATTTAAGACTTCATGTCTTTGTCCTAGATGGTAATTCCCCTCATCTTTGTGATTCTACGCTGTGTTTGACCAGGCCACCACCTGTTTGAGATCACCGGTAATGTGTGTAAAGCAGCAGGATGGGGTCTGTCTGGCGGTCTACAGGTCTGCCTTTTTAAATGCAAAGATATCCAAAACTACAGAAAAACGCACTGTGTAAGACTGGGAAAACAACTGATGGGAATACTAACATTATCGCCAGAGAAAAGGTCCAAAGCCCTTTCCAGGCTATCCATAGTGTTGCTATGGACATTCTTCAAGATAAGGATCTGTAAAAGAACACATCAGACATGAGTGGCATAAGTCTCAACTACTGTTAGTGCTCGACTCAGGTCAGCGTAAAAAAAAAAGGGTTTGTACGTGAGTGAGAGAGAAAGAGAGGCACCCACCAGTTGCTTGTGCTTGTGTCGCCAAATTGCTAGGTCAAAGTCAAGAGCTTTAACCTGCTTCAGTAGATTCACGTTCTCCACTTCAAGCTGCCTGCTTTTCTCCTTCTCAGCCGACAAGGCCATGGCCAGGGCCTTGTTGTTGTTCTTCAGAGAGACCTTGAAGAATGAGGATGTGTCTGGAGATTAAACACAAAATATAGCATGAAGCACATCGGCATGTCATACAAAAAATGTTTTACTTTCAAGGCATCATGTTGTAAGGCATCATGATGTACTTACTGAGTATCTTATTCTTGATCTTAGATGCCACTACTGAGGTCTGCTTGGAGGCCTTGAGGGACATACTTTTCTTCCCAGGTATCATGCCCTCAATGGATGGATGCATCATGTCTGAGAAACTGTAAATGTCATTACAACCATCAGCATATCACTCGCAAAATCACCCCATGGCATGTGTGTCCTATAATCTGATTTGACCATTATCTGGTCTGACTCCGGCCGTGGTCAAATTAGATCAGTCTGATGTCACATATGAGCCTAATCTGACCACTGACTGAGTAGTAAGCTACAAGAAAGCTATGTTAAGGCAGACACTTTATATATATATATATAGCTATATTGCTAACGTTAGCTAACAAACCCCACTTGCGTGAATGCATGACCTTGCTAGATATCCAACTTGCTACGATAAATAACGTTAACTAAAAGCTAACGTTAGCCAACCGCAACGATCGGCTGTCTGGCACATAGCCTCACATAACTTAGCTAGCTAACGTTAGCTAGCTACTTACCACCGTACATAAAACAATACTGGCTTTTTGCGTACATTTCGGATTACAACACACTCATTATGAGTTACCTAGCTAAAGTATTTGAAACGGGGGTCGGAATAATCGGTGACAAACAATGCTTCCCGTCATCTAACAGTTAAAGTGTGTTTCAGGAAAGCCGGGTAGGTTACACTGGTTTCAGCTTCAAATGCAAACAAAACACCGCCGTTTCAATTCGGAGGCGTTCCCTGGACTACATGTAGCCAATCACCGTGGCTAGCTAACCTATCGCGACATCAGGATGGTCTCACGAGGCTAGTGGGTGCATCAGGGCACCAGGGACTGCGGGGCCCTAAGGAGCCCAGAGTATAGAATAATTATTTTATTTAAACAACTCAGTAAAAGTGTTTACACAACAAAAATACATGTAGACAAGATTATACAATTTAGATAAAATCACACGATAACAACTGTGAGGTTCATTAAGACAGAAATCAAAGTAACTTAATAATAAACGTTTTCTGATTCTGAAAATAGGCCTACAAAAGTTAGTAAGTTAGTCAAAAAAATAATAATAATAATAATAATATTATTTTTTTTAAAAGGCTACAAAACACGGAAAATGGTGACCCTAATTCAATCCTAGTTTATAAAGAAGAGGAGAAGATATCTAAATGAGAATAAAGAATTGGCTAGTCTAAGACTGTCCCGGCGCTCTCAGAAAAAGCTTGATCACCTTTTTTTAAACAGTCAGCTTTTGATGATCTCAGTGGTGTGCCTGTAAGGAATTCAGAAATACAATGTAGGCTATAATCTAATAGTTTAGGCTATAGAGGCTACGATCTTGCCGAACCGACTGAAAGCCAAACTTTAAACGTTTAATTAACGGCTGTGTTGAAGATCATGGGGAAATTAATCGGTTGCAAAATTAGAACATTTTCGATCAAGGGCACAAAAAACATCTAGGCTACTCACGGCAGTAGAGCTGCATGAGGAAACAATAACCCCAACTCATGAGTCGTGTATCATGATGCACTTCCACATGATCCTCTCTCATAAAACACTCGTGACTTATGGAATAATTGATCTTGAGAGGAGGTTGCACGAGACTATTTATTTATTTATCAGTCTCTAAGAATGATGGATTCTGTGCGGTCATGGGTTCTGGGCAGCAGCAGAATATTCAGGTAGGCTATGTGTCGACGATAAAGTAGGAAATAATTAATGGAAACAACTAAACTTAAAAAGAGCCTTGTCCAAAAAAAAAACGTATTCATAGAGAAATTGGAATATATGTTTGAACGTTTTCTGAACGTGCTGGGTTAGATAAAAGCATAACGTGTCTGTGATAAAACACTAACTTTAGATTTATCTACAGTAGGCTACCTACGCTTTTTGCCCCTGTGCGCTGGATGTGGGCACGATCGTGGTATTAGGTAATAGATGCATGCTGCCTCTGTCTTGTGATCACAACAGTTCGATGTAGCTGTTCTCTACTTGTTCTGTCTGTGAGTACTGCCGATGCCCCTGTTTCATGCAAACAGATCTGACTCCGGGCGTGTTTTATTAAAGTGATTGATACAGTGATGACAACGAAGAGAAACACACAGGTGAATTATACATTTTAGCGTTAGGTCCATATGAAATGTGTGTTTACTTTTCCATATTCCTCAGCTGCAACAGGCCAGCATTAGCACTAGGTAATGTTAGGCTAGCTACATAGCTAGCTAGCTATTAGCCGACTGCCGCTGGCTATGCTATCTAGCTAGTCTAGACTCCTTCTATGGGTCTAGGTAGCTGTGTAGCTAGTCTAGACACAGCTACACAGTGTAGACTAGCTACTAGCTGATGTTGTTGGCGGTCGGTCTGATGCGATTGGTATGTTATGTTACCATCCCTGTCTTCAAATAAATTGTAAAGCTAGATTGTGCTGAGCTAACGTCATAACTAGCACGCATCTGAAACGTTTGCAGCCGAGCTCCCTCTACACACCAAGGTCGACATTTTGGCCCACCAGCTAGTGCTAGCTAGCTGGCCAACTTAGCTGTGCTAGCTATCTAGTTAGCTAATTGGCCAGGTCAGGAACTAGGGCTAAAAAGACCACGAACTTGCAATTTTGTCAACGCCTAACTGGTTGGAAATAGAAAGTAGTGTCATAAAGATATATTAAAGATATATGCTAGGCTGGGTCCAGCTGTCACAAGTTGCAAGGCCTGTAGTGGTCACATGATGGTGCTGCTGCTGGGTCTTCTCGTCCTCCGGTCCTCCCACATCCCGTGTTGCTTCACTGCCGCGAGCATCGTAGTTAGTCGCTCAAGGGA
>NC_140250.1:18641536-18676536 GCF_949987555.1 Borostomias antarcticus
CCCTGAGCTGTGTGTGTGTGTGTGCGTGCGTGCGTGCGTGTGTGTGCGTGCGTGCGTGCGTGCGTGCGTGCGTGTGCGTGCGTGCAGCTGTGTGAATGTGTGTTGGTTTTTCTGTGTGTGTGTGTGTGTGTGTGTGTGTGTGTGTGTGTGTGTGTGTGTGTGTGTGTGTGTGTGTGTGTGTGTGTGTGTGAGCGTGTGTGTGTGTGTGTGTGTGTGAGTTTTTCTTTTTGGAGAGTTGATATTACCCAGGTCCTCTCTAGCATGTTTAATCTAGTGTCTTGTTCTTTGGTTTCTTTAACTCTGTGGTTTTCCCACCTGTGCACAGGTATGAAAAGTTGTATGTGTGTGTGTATTAACGACGCTACAAAAACTAACCTTTATTCAACAAAAACTAACACCTTTATTCAACTATGTCATACTACACATATTATGTTTCCCTGCTCTTGGTGTCTTGAATTTCTCCTAACCTTTATAATTGTATTCACATTCACTGTTATTCACCACCTTATTTAATCTCATGGAGGTCACCTGACCTGTCACTGGCCAATAGGACCCTTTTCTTCTCAGTCTGTATGTACTGAATTAGCATGGAAGATGGGGTATATTATGCATGGTACTCAAATTGTTAGATCATGTTTTGCGTCGGCTCGGCTGGAATAAGGTGTTTGTCTACGTCACGTGTGCGTGCGTGTGTTTGTTTTTCTCTAGAGGGACGCAGGAAATCCGAGACTCCGTTGGGCTCCCATGATCCTCGTACAGCTGTTCAGCTGCGCACGGCTCTGAAGAGGCTGAAGGAGATCATGGAGGGGAAGAGCCAGGTATGTGATGGATGGATGGATGGATGGATGGATGGATGATTGATTGATTGATTGATTGATTGATTATAGATTGATTATAGATAGATAGATAGATAGATAGATAGATAGATAGATAGATAGATAGATAGATAGATAGATAGATAGATAGAATTTTTATTCTGCAAGTGTTTTTGAGATGCACGCCCAACCTCCAACCTAGTATTATCTGGACTGTAATTGGACTTTTATTTACTTATTGTTCTGAGCACTTTGCACACTGTATCAATGTATCAATTTCCCGGGGATTAATAAAATCACCTCTCTACAGTATATCTATCCATCCATCGATCTAGCTAGCTAGCTAGCTGCAATGTAACAGGACCAAATGTTATTTTGTTTATGTGATTGCTAAAGAGTTCATGTGGTCCTGCGCCGTGTTCCAGGACAGCGACCTGAAGCAGTACTGGATGCCCGACAGCCAGTGTAAAGAGTGCTACGACTGCAACGAGAAGTTCACCACCTTCCGGCGCCGCCACCACTGCCGCCTGTGCGGCCAGATCTTCTGCAGCCGCTGCTGCAACCAGGAGATCCCTGGCAGGTTTATGGGGTACACGGGTGAGTGCTCGTGGGGTGGGGGGACACTAGGGGGGGTGGGGGGGGCGGACCGGGCAGACAGCCATGCCCCCCCCGCACTCCCCCTCCATCTGTACCGCGGTGACCTCTAAAGGCCGACCACACAGCCGGAGAAGGAACAGGGAACAGGAAGGGGGTGGGGGTGGGCAAACGTGGCCCCCAAAAGGAGAAGTCTTCAGAGCAGAGAGGTTTTAAAGTGGAAGAAGGGGTCCCTGACTGATGCAGCTGGGTGTTCCATGAGTATGTACAGTACGAGGCCGACGGGTGCTTGTTAGCATGGAGTGTGTGTGTTTGTGTGCGGTGTGAAATAGGCACGTGAGAGTGTTTTTGTCCTGTTGCCGCATGATCTGTTTGCGCAAGTTGGTGTTTTTTGACACCAGGATTGTGCTAAGGTCATGAGTCAGCTTGCGTGTTGAAGTGTGAGCCCTCACACACACACACACACCCTTTGCAGTGCTGACGTGAAAGCAAGAAAAGCAGTTTACTCATCAAGCATGTTTGGTTGTTTTTTGATACTGTGATGAAAACTGTGGTCTGCTGTGACGTGGTGGTTCATAGTCACCCTCTGTTTGTCCTGGTGTCTGATTCAAGCAAACACCCGGAAAGAGCTCGTTCACTGGGTTTCCTCTAGGTTCAGGTACAGAATGTTCCAGGAATATACTGACGTGTCGCTGAGAAGTCAGGTTTTAGTCATAGCGCGTAGCTGGTTGATTATTAAGCTACATTGGTTGCCTTTTGTGAACAAGCCCCAACACAAACACAGGGACATAATTTGTTTGATTAACAGACCGTCACATAGGTAAGTCACTGAGAATCAATCCCCTATTTCCACTATCAACCAGACTACACCTTTATGGTGAAGAACTTAAAATGTAGTTTACACACTAGTCCCTGACTTTAACCCATATCTCTATCTGTCCCCCCCCCCCCACACACACACACACACCCCACCACCATATGCTCCCTCCCTGCCTCCATCATACCCCCCCCCCCCCCACCCGTATAGGAGACCTGCGCGCCTGCACCTACTGCCGTAAGATCGCCCTGAAGTATGCGGACTCCGGCTCCATCGGCGAAGACCTGAGCGCGCTGTCCGACTCGCCGTGCTCCGTGAGCGCACTGGCCGTCCTGGAGCCCAGCGAGCCGCGCACACCCGTGGGGGGGCGCAAGGCCAGCCGCAACATCTTCCTGGAGGAGGACCTGGCCTGGCAGAGGTGAACACAGAGAGAGAGAGAGAGAGAGCACGCCTTTGCCCTGTTCTACTCACCTCTACAGTACATTGAACCCTACCTCATTTGATAGCCCTGCCCCTTACTTTGTTCTATACCCCTACCTCATTTTAGCCCCGCCCCTTACCTAATTCTATACCCCTACATCATTTTATAGCCCTGCCCCTCACTTCGTTCTATCTATACCCCTACCTCATTCTATACCCCTACCTCATTCTAAACCCGAACCTCATTCTATATCCAAACCTCATTCTTTACCTGAACCTCATTCTATAGCCCTACCTCATTCTATAGCCCTACCTCATTCTATACCAGAACCTCATTCTATAGCCCTACCTCATTCTATAGCCCTATACCTGAACCTCATTCTATACCAGAACCTCATTCTATATCCGAACCTCATACTATAGCCCCACAGTACAGTATGCCTCCTTGTTACTGAATGCTTGAGGGGTTCCATAGCTGTAGTGTTAGGGTGCGGTTGTCAGGTAAAAAGATCCCGGTCTATCCCATTGGTACAGATCTCTTCCTAACCAATCGCTTATTGGTAAGTCTTCTTGAAAGAATTGTCTTCGAAAAATGCAAAAGCTCCGGCATATAGGATTCTACACTGCCGGAAGAGTGAGTAACCCCTGCCTCTCTCTGGAGAGCATGGACTGTCATCCTGTTCGTTCAGGAAGAACCATCTCAAACATTTTTCTTGGGTCATTTTCCATCAGGTCAATTTCTAGTTGATGCAGAACATACAAGTCAGTATATAAAATTTTTTTTGGGAGGGGGTTGGTTTCCCCCATGGAAGGCGGCTTATTCTAATAGATTTTTTCTTGAAAAACTGATGTGACTTTGATCTGGGCAGTGTTCGCCCCTTGCTTATCTTTTTGTGATATTTAAAAAAACATTTTCCTCTCTCTCCTGGCATAGAAAAACTCCTATTGGGATGAGAAAGAAGTGAGTCTGGCTGCCATTGTTTTGTTTCCCTTTCAGAGATCGTTTCATACCTCTACGTGGTCCCTTTTGTATTCTAGTCCTACGGTGAATGCTTCTGCATGCTTGTACTGACGCTAGCTTGGGTTGCATGATGGACATTTAAATATAGTTTAACAGAGTGTTGAGGGAAGGAAATCATGTTTCTCACATTGTGTGTTGTGTGTTGTGTGTTGTGTGTGTGTGTGTGTGTGTGTGTGTGTGTGTGTGTGTGTGTGTGTGTGTGTGTGTGTGTGTGTGTGTCAGTTTGATTCACCAGGAATCTCAGAACAGTGGCCTTAACTCCAGACTCAACCCCCTACAGGAGGACGTGGGGAAGTCACCTGCAAGAAAGAGGTGAGGTGATTATTAGAGATGTTTGGAGATTATTAGAGATGATTAAATATTATTACAGATGATTAGAGATAAGAGATGTTTAGGGAGGATAAGAGATTATTAGAGATTATAAGATATTATTAGAGATGATTAGATCAAGGAAGTCTGTTAGGTTGTGTTTTTACATACCTGTGCTTGTGCGTGTGTGCATGTGTGCGTGTGTGGGTGCATTTGTGCGTGCATGCGTGTGTGTGTGTCCAGGTCCGCCAGTGTGACCAACCTGTCCCTGGACCGTTCTGGCTCCTCCATGGTCCCCTCCTATGACAGCTCGGTGAGCCCTCAGACCAGCCGAGCCATGCCTGGGGGGCCCAAGGCTGACCACAGCGATGAGGAGAGGAAGATCCTACTGGTAATCCCCCCTAAAGTAGAGCCACTCCACTGCCCACAGTAGAGCCACCCCCTGTCCACAGTAGAGCCCCCCCTGTCCACAGTAGAGCCCCCCTGTCCACAGTAGAGCCCCCCATATCCACAGTAGAGCCCCCCTGTCCACAGTAGAGCCCCCCCTATCCACAGTAGAGCCCCCCTGTCCATAGTAGAGCCCCCCCTGCCCACAGTAGAGCTGCATTCACATACAACAACTGGAGAGGTTTTAAGCACTGTTAAAACTAAATTTGATGCATGGCTGCCAATTGGGGAGCATCTGAAGTTGTAAAATGGACGTTTTCAAGATTCAACATGTCAAATATTATAGAAAGACTACTAAAACATCCTAAAACTAGCATCTGGTCCCAGCTGTTGAATGTGAACCCTGCCCATCACTCACCTCACGACTGGCCTGTTTCCCAGAGATGAAGTCCTTGCTTTACCAAGAAGCGTCTTACTTCCTCCGTATACACTGTAAGTCGATTGGTCTCCAGGCTGTGCCAGTTAAGCGTCCCCTAAATGTGTGTGTTGTTGTCGTTGTCCCGCTGCTGTCCGATAGGACTCGTCCCAACTGAAGGACCTGTGGAAGAAGATCTGCCACAACAGCACCGGCATGGAGTTCCAGGACCACCGCTACTGGCTAAGGACCTACCCCAACTGCATTGTGGGGAAGGAGCTTGTCAACTGGCTACTAAGGAGCGGCACCATCTCCAACAGGTAACGGCCGTGGGGGTTAAACCCCATCTCCACCAGGTAACGGCCGTTTATGCGCGCTGTGCGCATGCGTGCTGGAGCAAGTGGGGAAAGGTGTTTAAAGATCATATTACAGAGGCTTAAGACCACGTATTTGAAAACCACAACAAGGCCTCACTTTGGGTAATCACAACTGTCGATTCATAAAATCAGATTGATGAAAACAACTGTTTAGCGGCCGAAAATAAGATTTTTTGAAACTGCATTCTCGGTGCCCTGTCCACCGCCATTACATGGATATACTGGCTCGCGCTGGATTTTAAATTTCTTCTACATGCCTCCGAACTACACCAAAGTGATCTCGGTGAGTCAAACATCTTATAATATGTTGTAAATAAGGTCCAGGTTGTCAAAAACGAGCATTCTCCTTTAAACCCGGAGAGCATATTGTGGTAAAAGTCAGATGTTCGTGTAGGTTGCTGAGAACCATCTTTCTTTCTTTCTTTCTTGTTCAAATTGTTTTTGCTGTATATAATTGATAGGCCTGTGAGCCTAAGAAACAGATGTAATCATAAGAGTTGCTTGTGTGTGTGTGTGTGCGTGCGTCCGAGCGTGTGCCTCGGAAGGGTCACAGAAAGTTCAAAGTACAGAAGCAGATGGTATCAGTAGGGAGGAAAAATTTGTCAGAACGCCAACTTTGAATAGGACGCTTATTCACCAAGATAAGCAACGCATGAGCTCACATCTGGTTTTTGCTGGTGTAAAGAAATCTGCCTCTGGATGTATGATTGTAATTCGATACTCCAACTGTCTGGGGATCGAACCACCAGCAAGCTGGCATTACATTCACTAAAAAGGGCGTCGGGTTCTCTGGGACGTTTTTTGTTACAGACTTGCCTACCAAGCCCAGTGGGACATAGTGTGGTCTGGAACTTACCTTCTTCACATCTCTTTCTCTCTCTCTCCCTCCCTCTCCCTCTCTCTCCCCCACTCCCTCCCTCTCTCTCCCCCTCAGAGCCCAGGCTATAGCCATAGGCCAGGCTCTGGTGGATGGGCGTTGGCTGGACTGTGTCACTCACCACGACCAGCTGTTCAGGGACGAGTACGCCCTGTATCGCCCCCTGCAGGTGAGACCCCGTCACAACACGAGATTTCACAGGGAAGACAACGCTGTCTGAAACCGCAGCTCCGTCACCACCCTCCACGCCGCTTTCAACGCTGTCTCCCCTCCTCCTCTCCAGAGCACAGAGTTCTCAGAGACGCCGTCTCCAGACAGCGACAGCGTCAACTCCCTGGAGGGACACTCCGAGCCGTCCTGGTTCAAAGACATCAAGTTCGACGACAGCGACACCGAGCAACTGGTGGACGAGAACGACGTCCTGCCCAGTGGGTACCCTCTCCCCCAATTCCCTGTGACGTGCCTCCTCCTGACCTCTACAATGACCTGCCACTAGTTCCACCATCATGAAAATTTGATGTAATTGATGTCAGACTCCTTAAAGGTGCAGTGTGCAGTTTGGCTCTTTTGTTATTTTTTGCAATTCTCATTGCATCCCGACAGCAATCGGTAAATAAAGTGTTCTGACATTATAATGTATGAAATCCGTAATCTGTGGAAGTCGCAGGACTGTAATAAGGACGGCCAATCATTTTGAGTTGCCAATTTGAAATGATTGGATGGCTCACCTGCCTGTCAACCTACCTACCTGCCTAGCGAGTGTCATTTGTTTTCCCCCCGGTTTGGAGGAGTGGCTCTGAAGGGAGGGGGGGGGGGGATTTTATCGGTTGCATAACAGGAAATCTAACAGGAGTCTAACAGGAAATCACAAACCGCATACTGCATCTTTAATTCAACGAGGGACAGATGAGTACCTCAGTATGTTCTCATTGATCCCGTGGTGTATTGACCGGCCGGCTGTCCTCAGACTCAGCCAGCCCCAGCAAGAGGACATCAGTCAGCAGCTTCCAGTCAGCGGTGGACAGCGACTCCGCGGCCTCCATCAACCTCAACATGGAGCAGGACAACGTCAACTTCCACATCAAGAAGCAGTCCAAGTACCCCCACGTACCCCCCCACCCCACGGAGCAGAAAGATAAGGGTGAGACACACTCTGATGTTGATTCTGCTGAGGTATTGAAGAGTCAATGGCCAGAGAGGAAAGTAGATGCCAGAACTGAATTATGGATCAGATTCAACATGTATTCAGTACAACAGCATACAGATATCGGGGTCAGTCACAGAGAAACTCTTTGGCAGTCAGCGTTCCCTGATCAGAGAACATGGTGGTCAGTCTGTCCCACCTTTATAGTCGGTGGTCTGTACCTATACATAGTTTCAGTCCAGTGGCTAGAGTTCTCTCCAACTAGGACCTTATACCTCAGTGGGCCGTGAGCTTCTTATGGATGTTCACTTGATCTCCTCCAGACACCTGACCATGACCAACTAAGGCATGGACATGTTCTTGAGCTGAGAATAGCCAGGGAACTTGAAACAGAAACACCTCTCATCACACACCCTTACCCACCAGTGCTACACCTGTCTCTTCATGTAAACTGCAAAAGAGGAACTGGATGCATGTGTTAGTCACACAAGTTCCCCTTCAGATTTAAGAGACTGTTAAGCGGAATTGTGACATCTCTCTGTTTGTTTCTTTCTTTCTGTCTGTCTCTCTCTCTCTCTCTCTCTCTCTCTCTCTCTCTCTGTCTCTCTCTCTTGCCCTCTCTCTCTCTCTCTCTCTTGTTCTCTCTCTCTTGCCCTCTCTCTCTTGCCCTCTCTCTATTGCTCTCTTGTTCTCTCTCTCTTGCTCTCTCTCTTGCTCTCTCTTGTTCTCTCTCTCTTGTTCTCTCTCTCTTGCTCTCTCTCTATTGCTCTCTCTCTCTTGCTCGCTCTCTCTTGCTCTCTCTTGCTCTCTCTCTCTCTCTTGCTCTCTCTCTCTCTCTCTCTCTCTCTTGCTCTCTCTCTCTCTCTCTCTTGCTCTCTCTCTCTTGCTCTCTCTCTCTCTCTCTCTCTCTCTCTCTCTCGAATGCTCTCTTTCCCAGCTGAGTTCCTGGTATCAGAGGATGGAGGGCAAAACATTATCATCAGTGATGCCTTCATCAAAGGTAGGTGCTTCCCAGCCCCTAAAACCAAAACAAAAAACCTCCTTCTTCCTGCTGTGCTCCCTGTGAGTCTGGAGGATTTCATGTGTTATGCTACATAAATCACCAACAAGAGGAAGCGTCAGTTGGAAATACGACGGTTAGAAAAAGAAGCCGTCGGTATAATCGAGCTCTACTGTGCCACACAGCTCCACCATAAAACACCTGAGTCTTCTCCTGCTCCCTCTCTCCCCCTCTCTCCGTCTCTACCTCTCTCCCTCTCTCCGTCTCTCCCTCTCTCCGTCTGTGCCCCCCCCCCCCCAGAGTCCCTGTTTAACCGTCGCGTGGAGGAGAAGGCCAAGGAGATGCTGTTCACGCCGCTGGGCTGGCACCACAGCTCCCTGGAGCAGCTCCGCGAGGAGAACGGGGAGAAGAAGGCCATGGAGAGACTGCTGTGAGTGGCTGTGTGACTCAGAGAAAAGCATGGGAATCTCTAGCGCTGTTCATGACTGTACCGACTCTGTTTGTTGTCTGCTGTGAGTAGAGGAAGTGCATATTTGCAGTTTCGTTAGACTTAATTTTCATATCACAGGACAACGAGAAGGTTTTATCGCCTATAAACTCCTTTCAGATCTACACAAGTGTCCAAGCGGTTGAGAGCAGGGGGTAGGGACTAGGAATTAGGGGCTAGGAATTAAGCGCTAGGGGCTAGAAAATAGGGACGAGTGGCTAGGAATTAAGGGCTTGGGGTAGTTTCCGAACGAGTCGACAATAATGATCTGATCTATGATCTCGACTCTCCCTCCGACCTGCAGCTCCGCCAACCACAGCCACATGATGGCGCTGTTGCAGCAGCTGCTCTACAGCGAGTCCCTGTCGCTCTCCTGGCGTGACATCATCGTGCCCGTGGTCAGGCAGGTGGTGCAGACGGTGCGGCCCGACGTGCGCAGCTGCGACGACGACATGGACATCCGCCAGCTGGTCCACATCAAGAAGGTTAATAATCCCCAAATCCCAGAATGCATTGTGCGTCCATGCTAGCGGGTGGCTTAGGATCGGTCACTAGAATAGCAAACGTGAGTGACCGTCGCCTCTTTGTGCTTTAGATTCCCGGAGGGAAGAAGTTTGACTCGGCCGTGGTCAACGGCTTCGTGTGCACCAAGAACATAGCTCACAAAAAGGTAGACTCTCTCCTGTGGTTAAGCCCTTCCCTATCTCTGAGTATCACAGTACTGGTCTCACTCACAGGGTCTCTCTCTCGCCCTCTCCCTCCCCATGGACAGATGAACTCGTACATCAAGAACCCCAAGGTCCTGCTGTTGAAGTGCTCTATAGAGTATCTCTACAGGGAGGAGACCAAGTTCACCTGCATCGAACCCATCGTGGTCCAGGTCAGTCGCACTCGCACGCCCAGTAGAACGGCCGTCTGTTAACACGCTAGCTCGCTGAACGCACGCTTGCCAGACGCGTGACGTACCCATAGAGGTACGAACTAATCAAAGTAGCACTACCTTAATGATCACTAAAGGCAAACCCCCCCCCAATCCGCTGTGTCTCTGGTTCTGTCCCCCAGGAACGAGAGTTTCTGAAGAACTACGTCCAGCGCATCGCGGACGTGCGTCCCAACCTGGTTCTGGTGGAGAAGACGGTGTCTCGCATCGCTCAGGACATGCTGCTGGAGCACGGCATAACACTGGTCATCAACGTCAAACCTGTCAGTACCTCGCCATGACCTCAGCTGCGTCAGTGTAGCCATGTTAGCCGCTGTTAGCTGTCCGACTACTCCTGCTCTTTGTCAAGGTCTCAGGGCTTGTAGCCGACGTCTGTTGAGTTTATCCGTGTAAATACCCTGACGGTGCTTGTCTCTCCTCTGTGTGTGTGTGTGTGTGTGTGCGTGTGTTGTGTGTGCGTGTGTGTGTGTGCTGTGTGTGTGATGTGTGTGTGTGTGCTGTGTGTGTGTGTGTGTGTGTGTGTGTGTTTAGCAAGTCCTGGACCGGGTGAGTCGTATGACCCAGGGAGACCTGGTCATCTCCATGGATCAGCTGCTGACCAAGCCTCGCCTGGGCACCTGCCACAAGTTCTACCTTCAGTCCTTCCAGCTGGCCAACAGTGAGCGGGACCACTCTGCCGTTCTAAATCAGCTAGCTAGGAACACACACACACACACACACACACACACACCAAAACACTCTTCATCTTCTAAACACACCCAGCTAGGCAGACCCAGCCATGCCCCTGGCCTGCAAGAGACTGACTTCATACATACATATAATATCATCATCATCAACATTAACTTTATTTAGCAGACTCGGGTCCATAAATCACATATAACAATTAAAACACCTCCAAACATAAATAAATAAATATAAGATATATATATATATATATATATATTGTCTGAGGTTTACTGTTAATATAATCTGTTATATCAGAAATCCCTCTCATTCCGTTGCGGTCTCTTCTGTGCTCCCAGACGAGCTGAAGACGCTGATGTTCTTCGAGGGCTGCCCCCCCCAGCTGGGCTGCACCATCAAGCTGCGCGGCGCGTCGGAGTACGAGCTGGCGCGCGTCAAGGAGATCATGGTGCTGATGGTGTGCGTGGCCTACCACTCGCAGCTGGAGATCTCCTTCCTCATGGACGAGTTCGCCATGCCTCCCAGCCTGGCCAAGAGCGCCTCCTTCCCCTGCCTGCTGGAGAGCACCACGACCGAGGAGGAGGAGGAGGAGGAGGAGGAGGGAGGGGAGGCGGCCGACGCCGGCGCCCTCCTCCCCCAGGGAGGACAGCAGGAGGAGAGGCCTCCACCGGGCCGGCTGCCCTCCATCTCCGAGTCCTCGGTCGGAGGCGGCGAGACCGCCGGCGCCGACAAGAGCCGCCTGTCGTCGTCATCGTCCTCCTGTCTCTCGCACGGCGACGGGGCGGAGCCGGAGGTCATGACCTCCACACCGGCGCCCTGCCCGCCGGCGCAGCCCGCACCGGTGTCCCCGCCCTACCTTATCGACGACCTGGACGCGGAGCCGGAGGAGGCCGGGGGGAGGGAGGGGGAGGAGGAGGGAGGGGAGGAGGGGGAGGCAGAGCCAGGAAGCGGGGAGGGCCCGGAGGAGAGATGGGGCTTGGAGACGCCCCCCCGGCTGTTCAGGGACCCCCTCCAGGACGACACGGGGCTGTTCGTCACCGAGCAGGTGGCCTCCTCGGACGACCGGCTCAAGTCCATCTCGGCAGCCTTCAAGCAGGAGCTGAAGGACATCATCCTCTGCATCTCCCCCTTCATAACCTTCAAAGAGCCCTTCCTGCTGTCCCCGGCCGGACCCCACTGCCCCAGCAGAGACTACTTCCCTGAGCAGGTGAGGGACCACCTGAACCATCGGGATTGTTGTGTTCTGTAAAGCGTAGCGTCGGCCAGGGGAAATCAATCAATCAATCAAAGCTTTATTTGTATAGCGCATTTCATACCCAGAGGCAACACAATGCGCTTTACAGAGAACAAGGGAGGTGGGCATACGACCCACTCTACATATTCCAGAGGGAAGCAAAAATCTCCCCAGCTCGCAAAATCTGCTGTGTGAATGCGCCCTTATGAGGGGTCAGGTCAGGGTCGAAATACTATTTGAAGTAAATGTAATATGTGACCGCCACTGGTTGTTTGGTCCTGATGTCTGCCAAGGTCATTTGTCAGTTTTTTTTTTTGTTTTTTTTTACAGATTATGAAAGTGTAAATTGTAAGCGTTCAAATGATGTTCCATGCGTTAAAATCTGCAAATATTTGAAGATATGCTTCTGTGAATGTAGGTACACCTGAAATCACTAAGCAGAGAAAACGGGCCTCAAAGATTCAGAGCTGTTCACACTTCTCACAGGACATGGGATTTTGGCGACAATATACGACAAATTGAGTGATCCTAAAACTGTTGTTTGTTATATTGAGTGGGCTCTTCACATCTTCAATTTTTATAATATGAAAAAATGGAAAACGGGGAAAGATTGCAGACATCAGGACCAAACCTCCAGTAGCGGTCACTATGTATGACCATTCATGTCTGGCATAGTCCAGTTAGACGGACCGTAGTGTTTGAACCGCGGGAGACGCATCGTGTGTGTGTGTGTGTGTGTGTGTGTGTGTGTGTGTGCGTGTGTGTGTGTGTGTGTGTGTGTGTGTCCGCAGGTCTACCTCTCCCCACTGCTCAACAAGGACTTCAAGGAGCTGGACTGCCGCAGGAAGAAGCTGCTGCTGAAGGACTCCGCCCCCTCGGCGGCGGGCGGAGGAGGAGGAGGGGGCGTGGCCAACGGGGGTCCGCCCCCACGCCCCATCGAGGTGCTGCCCTCGCACCGGCTGACCAGCACGCGCATCGCCGAGCAGCTGGGGGTCAGCCAGGACCTGGCCAGGATGCTGGCCGACTACCGGGCCCGCGGGGGCCGCCTCCGCCAGCGGCCGGACCTCCACCCCTTCGCCGCCGCCCAGCCGGCACCGGCGCCTCGCGAGGCCGCACCCAAGCCGCCCGTCAGGGCCGACAGCGAGGAGGAGAAGCCGGCGGGGCAGAATTACCTGAGCTGGGCTTCCAAGGTGAGGCCGACGTCCTGCTACACAGGCTACTGCAGTAGAGACCCCCTCCCCCCTGAGTCCAAAATAGACCCCCGCCAGCCCCCCGATCACCATCAGGTTTGGGTCTTAACATGGAGATGGGACAGGACCAGATAGGGGCATGTGACCGTGTGCAGCTCCAACTCTCCAGACCAGGGGGGGTATTTCACACAGCTGGCTGACTGAGTTAGCCTTACTTTTGCAATGAGTAAAACCTGGGAACTCTTCAAATCTGGAACATGGACTGAAGTAAAAAATAGCTTTCCAGGTTTTACATTGTGCAGAAGTCAGGTTTACTCAGTTAGCCAGCTTTGTGAAATACCGCCCAGATGCGCCACATTCAATTCACATTTTCACTCCTCGCTGAGGGAAGTCAATACATAAAAGTACATCTGTGAAAGTTTACAGCGCTAAAACCTTCTTGAGGAGATGAGGATGCTCTCAGTTAACGACCAGAAGGAGAGTAGACTGGGGCACACGGATCACCATTAAGAAATTGTTGCGAAAGATCTGTGTCTTCTTCAGAGTGAATGAAGAAAAGTACATATTAAGTACATATTAACGCATGGGGGACTAGGGGGTCCATTTTGGACTCCCAAGAGAGACAGTTGATAAAAGATGTCTGCATCTCACCTGTGCCCTCGTCTCATTCAGCCGGTACTGGTCTCAGATCAGTGTGCTCTGTTGATGACAAGCGGAGCCCCCCAGCTCATCCCTGACCTGAGATCTGTTGGGGAGACTGTGAGTGCACTGGTGTGCTCTTCTGAATAGCAACGCGTTACGTTTGGTGCCTTGTTGACGTTCTGTTTTGTTTGTTTGTTTGTTGTTTCAGCTGGACTGTCTGAACCCGGTCAACCACCAGAGGCTGTGTGTGCTCTTCAGCAGCTCGTCTGCCCAGTCCCACAACGCCCCCAACCCCTGCGTCAGTCCCTGGTAAACCCTGTCTGTCTGGGGAGCTGGTAGTGACGGACCCACTGACTGTCCTGTAGAGAAGCCTGAAGAAAAGTCAAAGTCCATTTTATTTGTATACTGTAGCACATGTTCATACAGGCAAATGTACAGTAGCTCACAGCGCGATAGATAGATTAGATTAGATAGATAGATTTGTACTCCTGAAAACAAGCTTATTTTATGCTTTTACTGCCCTGTTATGCTTTTATAGCCTTTTAATGTTTTTATTGTTTTAATGTTTTATTGTTTTGTACTGTCTTGTTGTGGTTTCGTTTTTGTCTATTGTTATGGGTCATGCTGCAACACTGAATTTCCCTGACGGGATGAATAAAGTATTATTGTATCGTATAAATAAATAAATAGATAGATGGATAGATAGATATATAGATAAATAGATAGATATATAATTTACAGTAAATGGTACACAAAATAACAAAATAAAGAAGGACAGATAATATATGATAAAAGAGAATAGAAAATAATAAACAGTAAAAATTTGAAAAATTAAAAAAATACAATTGAAATTTAATTATAACACAGGTAAAACTACATGATAAAAGCGAGATTAAAAAGATCTTAGGATCTCGCTTGAAAGTTCCCACAGTTTCAGCCATTCTTAGGTTTTCTGGCAGGATATTCCAGAGGCTGGGATCATAAAGGTTATATAAATGTTGTAAGACCCTGTACACACTGTTCTCAAACATGTCTCTCTTCTTCGTAGGATTGTGACGATGGAGTTCTACGGCAAAAACGACCTCACTCTCGGAATATTTTTGGAAAGATACTGTTTCAGGTGAGCCAAGATGTTCTAGCCATATACTGTATTTGTGTACAGTTATGAATAGCTTCTGCTATAACATTGCGAACTATGTCCCTGTCTGTCTGTCTGTCTGTCTGTCTGTCTGTCTCTGGCTCTTTGTCTGTCTGCCTCTCTGTCTCTCTTTGTCCTTCTGTCTGTCTGTTTCCATCTCTGTCTGTCTGTCTGTTTCTGTCTCTGCCTGTCTGTCTGCCTGTCTGTCTATCTGTTGGCCTGTCTGTCTGCCTGTCTGCCTGTCTGCCTGTCTGTCTGTCTGTCTGTCTGTCTGGTTTAGGCCCTCCTACCAGTGCCCCAGCATTTTCTGTGAGACTCCCATGGTGCACCACGTCCGGAGGTTTGTCCACGGCAGCGGCTGTGTCCAGATCGTGCTGAAGGAGCTGGACTCTCCGGTCCCTGGCTACCAGCACACCATCCTCAACTACTCATGGTGCCGCATCTGCAAACAGGTAGACTGGACAGCACGACGGTCACACACTGCCTCATGTCCCCACCAGGGGGAGCCGCTAACAACATGCTCTCTCTTTGTGTCTATTCCATAATATGTACTGTGCGTATATTGCTATATATGTATAATCTATAATATATATATTATATTCAATAAATCTCTCTTTCTCTCTCCCTCTCTCTCTTTCTCTCTCTTTCTGTCTCTCTCCCTCTGTCTCTCTTTTTCTCTTTCTGTGTCTCTCCCTCTCTTTCTCTCTTTCCCTCCCTCTCTCTCTCTCTCTTTCTGTCTCTCTCTCCCTCTCTCTCTCCCTCTCTCCCTCTCTCTCTCTCTCCCTCTCCCTCTCCCTCTCTCTCTCCCTCTCTCTCTCTCTCTCTCTCTCTCTCCCTCTCTCTCTCTCTCTCTCTCTCTCTCTCTCTCCCTCCCTCTCTCTCTCTCTCTCTCCCTCTCTCCCTCTCTCTCTCTCTCTCTCTCTCTCTCTCTCCCTCCCTCTCTCTCTCTCTCTCCCTCTCTCTCTCCCTCTCCCTCTCCCTCTCTCTCTCTCTCTCTCTCTCTCTCTCTCTCTCCCTCCCTCTCTCTCTCTCTCTCTCTCTCTCTAGGTGACTCCAGTGGTCCCTCTGTCCAACGACTCGTGGTCCATGTCCTTCGCCAAGTACCTGGAGCTGCGTTTCTACGGTCACCAGTACACGCGGCGGGCCAACGCTGAGCCCTGCGGTCACTCCATCCACAAAGACTACCACCAGTACTTCTCCTACAACCAGATGGTGGCCTCCTTCAGGTCAGCCCGGCCACAGCGCCCCCTGTCGGTCATTTGGTCATTCGGTCATTCTGCCATTTTCAGGCCGGACCTGAACGGTGTTTGTCAGGGGCGCTACACGCCAAGCTAGGGGTGAGGGGTGTGTGTGTGTAGAGTGTAGAGTGTGTGTGTGTGTAGAGTTAATGCCGTACCTGCGTCTCCTCCTCTCTCTCTCTCTCTCTCTCTCTCTCTCTCTCAGCTACATCCCGGTGAGGCTGCTGGAGATCTGTCTTCCTCCTCCTCGGATCTTCATCAGGAACCAGAGCCCGTCCAAGGCAAGCATGCAGCAGGACCTCAAGGACTTCGCACAGAAGTAAGAGGGCGTTTGATGTGTGTGTGTGTGTGTGTGTGTGTTTGCCCAGATGATTTAAAAGCTTGCTGTGCTGTGTGTATCTAGAGCAGCCATTCTCAACCGGTGGTCCGCATAGCTTAGGTTTGATGCCCAACTGCAACTGTTAGATGGAGGGGGACTGTACAATATGTACAGTTTGTATGTACAGTTTGGAAATGGAGGGGGACTGTACGATATGTACAGTTTGTGTATCAATGCTTTAAGGACAGGTTCAGAATGTAGCATTAGTTTCGTCAAACGGTGCTCTCTCAAGATATAGCCGGTCATCACTAACACCCTCAATGGATCCATAGGTGCACAGACAAAATCCCTCAAAAAACGCTATAAACTCTCGTTTTCAAAGACAGGAAACTCACCGAGTGGTCACTGGTGTCTGTTGATGTTGTGACCAAAAAGTCGCCACAAAGTATACTTTTAACATGGCTTATAATGCTAAATCACCTCAAAATCACCTTTTTAAAAATTCCCACAAAGTATGCTTTTAACATGGCTTTGTGTATGCTCGTAAATAACCTTTTAACGTAGCTTATAATGCTAGCCTGTCCTTTAAGACTCTCAGTTAGACTTGACCGTGTCCCCCGCTGCTGTCCCCAGAGTGTCCCAGGTGTACCTGGCCATAGACGACCGCCTCACCTCCCTCAAGACCGACACCTTCAGCAAGACGCGCGAGGAGAAGATGGAGGATCTGTTTGCCCAGAAAGACGTAGGTTTCTACTGGAAATATTCACATTCAGAACTTGTGTTTGCTGAGGCTAATATATTTAAAAACTGAATGTGTGCATGTTGGCATTCACCGACTGCACCCTTGTGTGTGTGTGTGCGTCTGTGTGTGTGTAGATGGAGGAGGCGGAGCTGCGTGGCTGGATCGAGAAGCTCCAGGCGCGTCTGCAGGCCTGTGGGCTGGACTCCTCCCAGCAGCTGCAGGTGGTTCTGGAGTCGGTGGTGGTGAAGAAGCAGGGTCTGTGTGAGACCCTGCAGGCCTGGAACACCAGGTGATACCCACGCCCAGCGCCTCTCACCTCCACGCTAGAGAGAGACCGGGCTAGGCCATGAATACTGCTGCGAGCGTTGGGGCTCGTTCGTAACCTTTAAAATGTTTTTGGTTCCCACCCTGAAGCGCTCCGTTCCGATTGGTGCGCAGCTCCGTTGAATTTTATGGATTTTATAGAAAACTGGAGATGGCTGTTAGGCCTGTACAAGGATTCGTCTGTAGGCCATACTTCTGGCCAAGAACGCCGAGACCGGTTCTAAAGTAGTTTCCTATCTCATGAATATTCACGTCCATGGCTCTGCACGCTAATCGAAATGGCGCGCTTCAGGGCGGATACGAAATGTTTCAACCCTCGCCTGTCCTCCTCTCTAACCCCTCCCCCTCCTCTCTAACCCCTCCTTCATCCTCTCTAACCCCTCCCCCCTCCTCTCTAACCCCGCCCCCCTCTTCTCTAACCCCGCCCCCCAGGCTCCAGGACCTGTTCCAGCAGGAGAAGGGTAGAAAGCGTCTGTCTGTCCCTCCCAGCCCAGGGAGACACAGACACACGGACGACAGCAAGGTGGGTGGGATCAGCAGCAGCCTGGCTTCTGGAGGAATCTGGCTTCCCTAGAGCTAAAAGTACATCGTGCCGTATGCTGTGCTGTCATGGAGTCTGACCACTCTTTTTCTGCACTCTCTCTCCCTCTCTGTCTCTCTCTCTCCCTCCCTCTTTCTCTCTATCTCTCTGTCTCTCTCTCTTTCACGTTTTGATTGACAGACGAGCGCTCTGGAGTCGTCTCCTCGAAACCCCTCCCCCACGGTTCAGAACGGCGAGAAGGGTGAGTTGATTGGCTCCCAGTGGCTCAGCGCTGCGTCCCATTGGTGCGCGCCGTGCTGACGGGAGCGCGTCTTGTCGCGTTTGATTGGCAGAGGACCGTCACCTGAGCACCCTCCCCTCCATCTCCGGCTTCTCCTCCCTGCTGCCGTCGCCGGGGGAACCGGGCTCGGAACCGCCCTCCTCTGGACCCTCCTTCCCTGACCAGGACTCTGTCAGCATCCCAGAGGGTAGGCGCACACACACACACGCACACACACACACACACACACACACACGCACACAGCTACACATACAGCTACACAAGCACACTGGGTAATGACTAACTCTTTCCCTGTTTCGTCAGACGTCTTCGACGCACACCTGTTGGGCTCCAACGACAGCCAGGTGAAGGAGAAGTCCACCATGAAAGCTATTCTCGCCAACCTGTTGCCGGGCAACAGCTACAACGCCATCCCCTTCCCCTTGTGAGTGTGCTAGGGGAGGCGCTCGATCGAACGTTACGCTCGGTTCACGTACGACAGCCAGCAAGAGGGGTTTAGGATAGGATATTTGTTTTGAAACTGCCTTGACATGATGAATCTTCAAACACTTCCGTTTTAGAACAGAGAGACATTCTAGAACGAGAAAACATTCTAAAACCGCTAAACTGCATTCTAAAACTTGTTTGGGCTGTTGTGTGTGGAGCCATCTTAACCTCTAGTCCAGGACTAGTCCTACTCCTTGACCAAGCCACCGTCCCATAGACTGTATGTGTCCCCTGACTGTGCGCTGGTGTTCGTCCCTCAGCGACCCGGACAAGCACTACCTGATGTACGAACACGAGCGTGTCCCCATCGCTGTCTGTGAGAGGGAGCCCAGCTCCATCATCGCCTTCGCCCTCAGGTGGGAACGGCCTCTCCTTCCTCTCCGGCACGACCCCTTCCTGTTTAGATAACTTCAGTCTTCTGTCCTCTACTAATGATTGGTTGATTGATTGGTTCATTGATTGATTGATTGATTGATTGTCCGTGTCGCACGCCAATTGGTGCCCAGCCCATATGGGCTTATGAGACACGATTGTACAAGCAAACCAAAAATATATTTGACATTGTCAAAATACAAAACATAACAATTAAATGCACCATCAACAGACTCTTCAGACACTACACAAATAACACATTTCTTCTTCTCTCCCTCTCTGCTCTGCTTTAAAGGACAATGCTCGTTTTTGACAACCTGGACCTTATTTACGACATATTATAAGACGTTTGACTCACCGAGATCACTTTGGTGTAGTTCGGAGGCCTGTAGAAGAAATGTAAAATCCAGCGCGAGCCAGTATATCCATGTAATGGCGGTGATCGGGGCAACGAGAATGCAGCTTCTAAAAATCTATTTTCTGCCGCGAAACGGTTGTTTTCATCAATCTGTCTGGATGAATCGCTAGTTGTGGTTACATAGAGAGCATAGGCCTGTTGTGGTATTTCCCATGCCTCTGTAATATGATCTTTAGAAACGTCGTTTGACACGAAATAGCTTCCTTACTTGCTCCAGCACGCATGCGCACAGCGTGCGGGAGCAACGATTGCGCGCTGTGCGCATAAGTGCTGGAGCAAGTGAGGAAGCTATTTCGTTTCGAAAGTCGTTTCTAAAGATCATGGCATGTGAAAACCACAACAGTTATGCTCTATGTAAGCAAAACTAGCGATCCATACAGGCCTCCGAACTACACCAAAGTGATCTCGGTGAGTCAAACGTCTTATAATATGTCGTAAATAAGGTCCAGGTTGTCAAAAACGAGCATTGTCCTTTAAGGATAAATTGAGCAATATCAAAAACTCCCTTTTTAAAGATTAGTTCAAGTCTAAGTCTAACACTTGCCTATGGTACTGTTATGTTGCCCTAACGTTGTTGCCACGTCGTCTCCTAACCCCTCCAGCTGTAAGGAGTACAAGACCGCCCTGGAAGAGCTGTCTAAGGTCACAACCAAGACGGGGGGCGAGGACACCGCCCAGACCATCACGTAAACACCCTCCTCTTCTTTAACTGTTACTGGCCAACCAGAGTCACATGGGTCTTTGCAGAGGCTGTGTGCAGTACAGCATGGATGTGAGAATTCAGATGCTGTTGTGATCTGCTCTGCTGTAAACAAGGCCTCAAACAGTCTAGCCACTGATTAACAGTGCGTGAGAAGCTGTACGGGACACTGACTGTACTGTGTGTGTGTGTGTGTGTGTGTGTGTGTGTGTGTGTGTGTGTGTGTGTGTGTGTATGTGTGTGTGTGTGTGTCGCAGCTCCGAGAGCCGTGCCAAGAACAGCCCTGCCAAGCCCAACGAGACCAGCGCCTCCCAGGCGGGCCGCAACAGCCTGGAGGCCGACCCGCTCAGTGAGTCTCCTCTCTCGGGTCAAAGGTCAAAGAAACTAGACACGAGACGCGTAAATACCCCAGCTTGTTGATGAAACCCAGCATGGCTCACCAAGTCATGAGAATCACCCGTCTAGACATGACATAAGACACCCCGAGGAAATGTTTTGATTGTTACGGAAATGCTTTCCGATGTTTTTATTGAATTGTTGTGGAGAACTTTACTAGCATATGTTGCGCGTCTTTTCTACAGAAGATTTGGACGGAGGAGACAAGCAGAAGAAGCAGGCTGGGAACCCACATATCGAACTGCGTGAGTCTCTCTTTCGTCCTCAACACAGAGATAGAAGTGGAAAATTTAACTTATGTCCTTATTTTCAGTGTTGGACGGTTGGATGACTAGAACATTAGTTATCCATCAGTCAGGCTTGTTAATATAGGAAGACCTTGTAAAGGTTAAACCAGTGTTTGTTGTTTTCAATTCGTGCAGCGGACGTTTGAGAAGCTTTCTCTCAGCTAACCAATCAGACCGCGTCTGTGGCGGCGTTTGCGGCCTTCAAAAAAATTCACACGTCCGCGACGCCCCAGCTTAGCGCCGACAAGCGTCTGATAAGTCGGCCTTAACCCCGCCCTACTTCGGTTCCGCAGAGTTCTCCGACGCCAACGCCAAGTTCTACTGCCGGATGTACTACGCCGAAGAGTTCCACAAGATGCGGGCGGACATCATGGAGAGCACGGAGGACGACTTCGTCCGCTCGCTCTCGCACTGCACCAACTGGCAGGCCCGCGGCGGGAAGTCCGGCGCCGTCTTCTACGCCACGGAAGGTGACCGGCGCCGCGCATGAACGCAAACGCCCCCGATCACACGTGATTTAGTTGCTTTTTGGTGGGAATTTGAGCCCTGGGGTGTAAAACCACATTCAACCGTATTCCAGCATTCAGGTGTTGTTCTTCTCAGTGGTTCCTGCGGTCTCTCTGGGACGCGGTTCTCTGTCTCTACTCAGATGTGATGCTAACCTGCGTTGTCTCTCTCAGATGTGATGTTATACGGCGTTGTCTCTCTCATATGTGATGCTAAGCCGTGTGTGTCTCTCAGATGTGATGCTATACTGCGTTGTCTCTCTCAGATGTGATGCTAAGCCGCGTGTCTCTCAGATGTGATACTATACTACGTTGTCTCTCTCAGATGTGATACTATACTGCGTTGTCTCTCTCAGATGTGATGCTAAGCCGTGTGTCTCTCTCAGATGTGATGCTATATTGCGTTGTCTCCCTCAGATGTGATACTATACTACGTTGTCTCTCTCAGATGTGATGCTATATTGCGTTGTCTCTCTCAGATGTGATGCTAAGCCGTGTGTGTCTCTCAGATGTGATGCTAAGCTGTGTGTGTCTCTCAGATGTGATACTATATTGCGTTGTCTCTCTCAGATGTGATGCTAAGCTGTGTGTGTCTCTCAGATGTGATACTATATTGCGTTGTCTCTCTCAGATGTGATACTATACTGTGTTGTCTCTCTCAGATGTGATGCTAAGCCGCGTGTCTCTGTCCGTACTCAGATGACCGGTTCATCCTGAAGCAGATGCCCAGGCTGGAGGTGCAGTCCTTCCTGGACTTCGCTCCTCACTACTTCACCTACATCACTGGGGCTGTGCAGCAGAAGGTGACCCCTTAACCCTAAACACTCAACTAACACCACAGACCGTTAACACCCCTTACCCTAACACTCAGCACACACCACAGACAGTTAACACCCCTTACCCTAACACTAAACCACAGACAGTGAACCCCTTACCCTAACACTCAACCACAGACAGTGAACCCCTTACCCTAACACTCAACCACAGACAGTTAACCCCTTACCCTAACACTCAACCACAGACAGTAAACCCCTTACCCTAACACTCAACCACAGACAGTTAACCCCCTACCCTAACACTCAACCACAGACAGTGAACCCCTTACCCTAACACTCAACCACAGACAGTTAACCCCCTACCCTAACACTCAACCACAGACAGTGAACCCCTTACCCTAACACTCAACCACAGACAGTTAACACCCTACCCTAACACTCAACCACAGACAGTTAACCCCTTACCCTAACACTCAACCACAGACAGTGAACCCCTTACCCTAACACTCAACCACAGACAGTTAAACCCCTTACCCTAACACTCAACCACAGACAGTTAACACCCTACCCTAACCCTCACCCTCAGACATTAAACCCCCTGCCCTAACCCCCCACTCACAGATGGTGAGCTCCTTACCCAAACCAGTGGCAGTATTTCACTCACTGTGCCCTATACTGAACACAGGAAGTCGTGAACTTCAAATTAAATTGAAATTCAATTCAACAGACGCACAGGAAATCTAATCTGAACTTTGACCTCTTAACGGACTGTGTTTGCGTACGTATATATGTGTTCGTTGTGAGGCGTGTGTTATGATGCGTGTTCGGCCCGCTCCGCCCTCTCCACCCTCACAGCGGCCCACGGCGCTGGCCAAGATCCTGGGCGTGTACCGGATCGGCTACAAGAACTCCCAGAACAACACGGAGAAGAAGCTGGACCTGCTGGTCATGGAGAACCTGTTCTACGGCCGCAAGATGGCGCAGGTGTTCGACCTGAAGGGCTCGCTGAGGAACCGCAACGTGAAGACGGACTCGGGCAAGGAGAGCTGCGAGGTGGTTCTGCTGGACGAGAACCTGCTGAAGCTGGTCCACGACAACCCGCTGTACATCCGGGCCCACTGCAAGGCCATCCTCCGGGCCGCCATACACAGCGACGCCTACTTCCTGTCCAGCCACCTCATCATAGACTACTCACTGCTGGTGGGGCGCGACGACACCACAGACCAGCTGGTGGTGGGGATCATAGGTGAGGGGGCGCACACACACACATACATACACTCACACACACATACATACATACATACACTCACACACACACTCACTTATTCTCACACACCCATGCTTTTGTTTGTGTGCAGTAAATTCTTGTTACTGGATTAAATCTCTGTCCCACCATGTCTCAGACTACATCAGGACGTTCACGTGGGACAAGAAACTGGAAATGGTGGTGAAGTCCACAGGGATCCTGGGAGGACAAGGTAGGTAACCCTTCATCTACCCAGTACTCTGCCTCCTTACTGACCTCTGACCTAGTACTCTGCCTCCTTACTGACCTCTGACCCAGTACTCTGCCTCCTTACTGACCAGCTTCACATGGGTCAGACTTGTCATTGTGGTGAGCTGACTGACTGTGTTTGTGTCTCCGTGTGTCACTGTCTCTGTGTCTCCCTGTCTTCCTCTCTGTCCGTATGTCTCCCCGTCTTTCTCTCTCTGTCTGTATGTGTCTTCCTGTCTGTATGTGTCTTCCTGTCTGTCTCTGTCTGTATGCGTCTTCCTGTCTGTCTCTATGTGTCTCCCTATATTTCTCTTTCTCTGTGTCCGTTCGTGTCCCTGTCTGTCTCTCTGTGTGTCCGTGTGTCTACAGGGAAGATGCCCACTGTGGTGTCTCCTGAACTCTACCGGGCTCGCTTCTGTGAGGCCATGGACAAGTACTTCCTCATGGTGCCGGACCACTGGACCGGACTGGGGGTCAACTGCTGAGACACCTGGTGCCACTACAGGACGCAGACGCACACACACACATACGCACACACACCCCAACAGTCTCAGAGTCCTTGGCCTGGAGGGTTCACCATAGAAGCACACTGGACAATGAAATGTCACTGAGCAATGAAAGCATGGCCCGTGTATTA
The DNA here is from genome assembly GCF_949987555.1 of Borostomias antarcticus. Taxonomy (NCBI): domain Eukaryota; kingdom Metazoa; phylum Chordata; class Actinopteri; order Stomiiformes; family Stomiidae; genus Borostomias; species Borostomias antarcticus. The sequence goes on from NC_140250.1 coordinate 18,665,545, forward strand.
TCTCAGAATCATTCCACACAGAAATGGTGGCAGTTCCATTTTGACTGCACTGAATAACCTCTCTGTGACAGAGACTCGCTTCAGTATTATGGGATGTCTTCTACAGCCCTCACATGAACTATGGAGAGCACTATGACAGTTAAAGTGTCCTGACTATTTCAAGAGGACACGGGGAGATGTCGCTTATATTACCTGTCCTAGTTTGGTGAACAAACTAATCAATGTGATGTAAAAGTTTGTAAATGTACAGAGATTATGTAATTAAAGATGATTAACACTGCTTTGTCAAGGTTTTAGCCTGTCAGCTGTGACTGTCTCCTGGTTTGGCTAGTTATCGGTTCCTTAAGACACTGTTCTGTATGTACTGTATGTATGTATGAAAACCAACACGATGTTAAATTAAAAGATTTTTATTCTATAATTGTACAATTCATATAAAACAGAAAGGTGGCCGCCAGACAGCCCCTCAGTGTCTCATACATACTGCATCATGAACTGGTATGAAAATCAGACAATGGCGATTGTCATGACTGGTGGTGCTTCCTGTTTAATAATACTGACAGACCACTTCACTCTCATCTGCAAACCTTTTGTTAAGGAATGTCACAGGTAAGCTAACACTGTTTTTCATTGTGTGCTGGCAAGGTCAACATCATCTTAAATTCAGTCCAGGAAGGGGTTTGAATTTATTTTATTTTTTTAAAGGTTTAGATTTTTTTTTTTTTTTACTATAACAATATACCTTTTTGGCATTCAAATAATGGAGCAAATCCTTGATAGAGAATGTATTTTTCTTGTTTCCTGAAAGGATTGAGTTGACTAATTAATGTGCTCTGGGTTCTCTGGTCAAGAGATTATTACAGACAACAAGGCTGTGCTTTACAATAACCGTATGTACAAAAGCAGATAAAACTTCATTCTGTTAGACACGTTACACTCTCTCACAAACACACACACACACTTCTAAAAGTTGTTGAGGAGATCAAACATTGGTGTGAGGTTTTTCTCTTCAGGGTCACACGTAGGCGTAGTCATTTGACGAGACGGCGGAACGTTCCCCCTGATGTAGAAGAACCAACTCTGATCTCCGCTCAATCTCACATGACAAACGGGTCACACAGGACCGAGCCAGGAATTTAACATCCTCAATCAGAGGATGCATCATCTTTTTCTTTCAAAGAAATGTTCAAAACAGGTGAGGCATGAATACAAAGACAGTGTAACAAGGCACTGGACAAGTTTGAGAGACTGGCACATAGCTGGTAGGTCGACGAACAGACGAGTAGGAGGAGGTAAAAGGGACGACAGGAGAGAGAGAGGTAAAAGGGATGACGAGAGAGAGAGAGCAGAGAGGGGAAGAGGAGTGGTCAAGGCCCTGTGTAACATTATATCGTTTTAAGTGCTGGCAGTATGTGTACCATCGTATCAGTCAATAAATAACGTGTAGGGGTGAAATGGCCAGACGAGAGGTCCTTATCTCAACTGGAGCATTCGGACGATGACCTCGGAGCTTAGCTTGTGCAGGAGCTCACCAGAGTGACCGCGCCTCTTAGCCGAACACGAGCACAGAAGTGTTGAGGATCTCCTGAACCTGAATACGATCCGTACCGGTGAGTACCGACACCTATTTCAGCCCCAGCCGAGCACTGCACATGAGCACAGAGACTCCTGGAACACTCAAATTGACATCATTATCTTTGTATCAGGACACTGATGAGAATGGGCAGCAGACCAGGGCTAACTAGCTAACTATTTCAAACGTGTTATAATTGGTGTGGACTTGATTTGAGTTGGTCAGGCACAGTGGGGCCAAATGGTGTCATGGGGGTTGACTCAGCATGCAAGCAGAGTTAAATCAAATCCACCCCAAGAATTTCACATTTAAAATACATGCGCTATTGCTGTCCTGTAGAGACACACACACACACACACACACACACACACACACACACACCCTGTGTTACCCAAGGGAATGTATGTTTTGGATCGAACCCTGTTTTTGGAGATAGTAGGCCTATGACAGGCCTGCAAATCTGTGCTAACATATCGCTGATCAGCAGTACGCTGCGTACCTCTGCTTAACACCCAGCCACGAGAACCAACACACACTTAACACAAGTTAAGTCAAATATTTGGTAAGTCAACCAAACATAAAACAATACATTTAAAATCACACCCAGGCGGTGAAGTAAGCGGTTTAGCAATAGGCAGATAGGCAGGTTCATGAGAAATATCTACTGCCCTCTGCTGGTGTGCAACGGTATAGGCTAGTCCCGATTGGTCTAAATCTTATGCTATGAACACACACACACACACACACACAGGCACACACATCACACACTGTATTGAAGCAGCTGCACCGCTTAAAAAGAAAACAAGGTTAACTTCTAAATTTTCTTCATCCTGGTCGTGGTCTTGTACAAACAGTAAAAAATGGCTTTAATAAAACTCCGTCCTAGCCACGCTGAGGTTGGTCTCGAGGAGCACCCGTGGAGAACTGCCTCCGGTAGGGGTAGGTCCTGTGGTTTGGGTCGGGGGGGGGAGGGGTTGTGGATTTGGGGGAAAGTGCAGAGCTGAGAGCCATCAGGCCAACATCCCCCATTCTCTACCCCTTTACCCGAAGTCTGCGCTCAACATCACACGACGCTAAAAACCCGGGGTCCGTGTGGGGGATAGAAGGAATTGAGTCCCCATTGCATTTTCTCCACCCTATCGTTTTCGTATGAAATCCAGGAAGTGAAGAAAGTGCACACTGAGGGGGGGGGGGGGTCAGACGGAAGGATGCGGCCCAGTAACCGGCCAGCTGGGGGGGGGCTGGGGCGGGGCGGGGGTCAAAAGGTTTCGGAGTCAGAGTCGTTTTCCGTGGTGCCCTCGCTGGAGGGGTTCTTGGGGCTGCGCGGCCCCCGGCAGGCCTTCCCCCAGCGGGGGTGCTGTCTCAGCAGGGAGCCTGGGGAGGGGGCTCCAGAGCTGCAAGGGGAGCAGAAAGGCATCATGGTAGCCAATATGAGAGCCAGACAGTCAGCCACGTCCCTGCTGGGAGCACAAGCCAGAGCGGGGGTCAGACCTGGGGGGCAGAGAGAGAGAGAGAGAGAGAGAGAAAACAGGGTGGGGGGGGGTGGAGACAGGGGGGGGGGAGTGGAGGAAAGAACGAAGAGGGGAGAGGAGAGGAAGGCAGGAAAGCAGGAGACGGGGAAGAAAGAGGGAGGAGAGAGAGATGGAGGAGAGAGAGAGAGATGGAGGAGAGAGAGAGAGATGGAGGAGAGAGAGAGAGAGAGAGAGAGAGATGGAGGAGAGAGAGAGAGAGAGAGATGGAGGAGAGAGAGAGAGAGATGGAAGAGAGAGAGAGAGAGATGGAGGAGAGAGAGAGATGGAGGAGAGAGAGAGAGAGAGATGGAGGAGAGAGAGAGATGGAGGAGAGGGATACAGACAGACGGAGAGGAGAGCAGGTGGAGGAGGGGCGGGGGAGACGACAGAGAAAGCAGCATTCCGTTAGTAGACGGCCAGCGCAGACGGCACAGACAGGGGAGCCACCCAAAACAACACGCCCCCCCAGAATTCCCCCTGAGAACGAGAGCTGCCCGGTAGCGTGGGGGAGAACGGGGAACAGGGAGCGGAGAGCTACGACGCCAAACCCACTAAAGCTGCAGCGCGCGGCGCCTCAGACCGCGGCCACGCCCGCTCCCGAGCGCCACGCACAGACAAGACATGACGACCACAGATGCACGTCAGACGGACAGGACACGACAGCGTGCAGGTTAGGTCCCCCCCCCCTCCACCTCACACCCCTCGACACAACCTACCGTTCTCGTCCAGCATCTGGACACTGGCTCCCTGGGTCAGCAGCTCCTGGACTGCCTTCTTCAGACCGCTACGGGCCGCCAGGTGAAGCGGCCTGGTTAAGAACACACAGATAAACAGCGCCATCTTACAACAGGTGAGGTCATAGAGCGTCTAAGAGGAAGCAGGAAGAGAAAAACGCCACAGGACCTTAAATCAGAAAATATATGAACAGTAGTGAGTGACCAGAGGTAAATAATCTCTTGATCCCGTTTGAATTGTGCTGTGACCATTGCATATGATGTATGCGAATTTAATAAACATACATTTTACTCATCTGTTAACTCGTAAGTTAGCTAATATTAGCTAGCTGACATTACACTATTTTAACACTCACCAAAACCTTGTAAAGCCGATCCCAAATGCTCTCTCATTCCTGCAGCTCTCAACATGGCCAGACTAATGAGTGATATTCACCTCTTTTAATCATTTTAAACTCATCCTGGAATAACTGCTTTACAGTTTTACGACAAACTGCGACTTTCTAGACTTGCAAAACTATGTTTTAAATTGACAAACACCATATGTGATGACCATGGCACAATTCAAACGGGATCAAGAAATTATTTGTTTATCTCCGTTCACTACCGTACATATGTTTTCCTAATTAAGGTCCCATGGGACGGCTCTTCCTGCTTCCACTTAAGTGCTCTATTGAGTCTGCTTAAGTGCTCTATTAAATGTGCTTATGCGCTCTATTGAGTATGCTTAGGTGCTCTATTGAGTATGCTTAGTTGCTCTATTGAGTCTGCTTAGGCGCTCTATTGAGTATGCTTAGGTGCTCTATTGATTATGCTTAGGTGCTCTATTGAGTATGCTTAGGTGCTCTATTGAGTATGCTTAGGTGCTCTATTGAGTATGCTTAAGTGCTCTATTGAGTATGCTTAGGTGCTCTATTGATTATGCTTAGGTGCTCTATTGAGTATGCTTAAGTGCTCTATTGAGTATGCTTAGGTGCTCTATTGAGTATGCTTAAGTGCTCTATTGATTATGCTTAGGTGCTCTATTGAGTATGCTTAGGTGCTCTATTGAGTCTGCTTAGGTGCTCTATTGATTATGCTTAAGTGCTCTATTGAGTATGCTTAGGTGCTCTATTGAGTCTGCTTAGGTGCTCTATTGAGTCTGCTTAGGTGCTCTATTGAGTATGCTTAGGTGCTCTATTGAGTCTGCTTAGGCGCTCTATTGAGTCTGCTTAGGCGCTCTATTGAGTATGCTTAGGTGCTCTATTGAGTATGCTTAGGTGCTCTATTGAGTCTGCTTAGGCGCTCTATTGAGTCTGCTTAGGTGCTCTATTGAGTATGCTTAAGTGCTCTATTGAGTATGCTTAGGTGCTCTATTGAGTATGCTTAGGTGCTCTATTGAGTATGCTTAGGTGCTCTATTGAGTATGCTTAGGTGCTCTATTGAGTCTGCTTAAGTGCTCTATTGATTATGCTTAGGTGCTCTATTGAGTCTGGACGCGCCCTGATGAATGAATTGGCGTGAGAACGGGACGGGAGTCACGGCGCCCCCGTCGAGAGACGACACCGCGGACAAAGAGGTCGGACTCCCGGCGCGCCTCTTTTAAAAAAAACGCACAGCGGAGGGAGGGACACGGTTCTGAATGAATGACCCCTGACACTCACGTCTGCAACGCTGAGTTTGTGGCACTTATGAGGGCAGAGTCGGTCAGTTTCTCCAGGATGAGCAACACACTCTCCTCCTTTCCCTGAGAGAGAGAGAGAGAGAGAGAGAGAGAGAGAGAGAGAGAGAGAGAGAGAGAAAATGATTATCCCACTCCTCACATCTAAGGATATAATTTCTGAGGCCCTAGAGAGAGAGAGAGAGAGAGACAGACAGAGAGACAGAGAGAGAGAGAGAGAGAGAGAGAGAGACAGACAGACAGAGAGAGAGAGGAGGGGGAGGTTTACAGCTCTGCAGGCCAGGTGGAGAGCAGTGTTGCCGTCCTGGTCGGTCAGACTCAAGCTGGCCTGGGCACTGGTCACCAGCAGCTCTGGAGGAGAGAGAGACCCAAAACACAGAGACACAGTCAGACAGGGAGCTGGGCCAACACAGACAGACAGACAGACAGACAGACAGACAGACAGACAGACAGACAGACAGACAGACAGACAGGAGGACATACTAAAGGATCGGGCCTCGTACCGACTACCCCGACTCCGCCCTTCTCGGCGGCCATCATCAGTGCAGTGCGCCCTGATTGGTCAACAGCATCCACAGGTGAATCGTGGGACAGCAGCAGCTGGACACAGTCCACATGACCAGAGAACGCTGCCGCATGGAGGGGGGTCCTGACGGGGGGAGTGAGGGTTAAAGAAGAGTCGATCTCACACGCACGCACACACGCGCGCGCGCACACACACACACGCACGCACACACACACACACACACACACACACACACACACACACACACCTACCTGTCTTTGGCATCCTTACAGCTGACGATGTCAGAGCCCATGGCTTCCAGCAGTAGGGAGGCACATGGCTCATGGTCGTTCACTCTGTTAACACACCAACACGCGCACACACACACAAACATACATAAGGTACACACACACATGCACACACACACACGCATACCAACACACACGCACACACAGTCAGTACTGAGGACCGTGACTTCATCTATTCAAAGCATATATAATCAGTGACTCATGCTGTACATAATGAATGACAGGCGAGTCCCTCTCAGCCAATCAGCTGGTTGACTCACACAGCACAGTGCAGCGGCGTGAACGGGTTTCCATCAATACAGCGACAGCCTTTCTGCTCCAGCAGCACCTCCACACAGCCCTCATGACCTGGTCACACACACACACACACAGACACACACAAACACACGCACACACACACACGCACATACACACGCGCACGCACACGCGAACACGCGCGCACACATACACGGGCACACACGCACACATACACACGCACATACACACACACACACATACGCACACACACACGCATACGCACACACACACACACACACACACATACACACACACAGTTAAAGAACACACACAGTTCCACTTTTCCTCCATTTTGAAGAAGTCCAACCGGTGACCTGTGACCTGAGACAGGGAGGTCGGAGACCGACCAGTCCCGTCAGTGTCTGAGGAACCCAGGAGGTTCTCTTAAGGGGTTCACAGATCCAAACTCAAACCTCCCGATCGGCTCGCAGAACCATCAGGACCGCCCCAGATTGAAGCATGTTTGATATTTAAGATTATTACGTCCCGACTTTACAAGCGAGACGGCGAGACCAGTGGTCCGTTGCTCCCTCGGGGACGATGACATCCTCTAGTGTGTGATGAGCCGTTATTTTCGGCCAGGCTATCCCACAATGCATTGTGATGCCCCAAACAGAAAAAAAGAAGTTCCTAGAGGAAAATAAAGGACTTTGAATTGAGCTGAGCCAGACCCCAGGATGGTCAGAGGACTGACCGTAGTAGCAGGCCCAGTGAAGGGGGGTGTACCCCTGGTGGTCCCTGAGGGGGGGCAGGGGGGGCTCGGAGCAGGCGATGCTCAGAAGCTCGCCCAGCCAGGAGGCGTGGCCTCGCGCCGCCGCCAGGTGGATGGACGTGCGGCCTCTGGCGTCGCCTAGCAACACGGACGCCTCCTGGTCCAGCACACACTGGACGCACTCCTCCTGACCGCAGAGGAGCTGGTGGAGGGAGGGGGGGAGGGAGGGAGGGGGGGAGGGAGGGAGGGAGGGAGGGAGGGAGGGAGGGAGGGAGGGAGAGAGAGAGAGAGGGAGGGAGAGGGAGTGAGGGAGAGAGAGGGAGGGTGAGATAGAGAGGGAGGGAGAGAAGGAGGGAAGGAGATAGGGAGGTAGGGAGTGGAAAGAGGGAGGGAGGGAAGGAATGGAAAGAGAGAGAGGGAGGGCAGAGAGAGAGCGAGAGAGAAGGAGGGAAGGAAGGAATGGAAAGAGAGAGAGGGAGGGCAGAGAGAGAGCGAGAGAGAAGGAGGGAGGGAAGGAATGGAAAGAGAGAGGGAGGGCAGAGAGAGAGCGAGAGAGAAGGAGGGAGGGATGGAATGGAAATAGAGAGAGAGGGAGGGGGAGGGAGAGATCTCACTTTATAGCATTTGAATTAAGTGATAAGAGTTCGAGCCGTGCTCTAGCACCTTCTTATCTGCAGTTTTGCAAATTTTGCTATCACACACACACACACAGTCACACACACACTCTCCTACCCCCAAGTGCAGGGCGGTCAGGCCGTGGTTGTTGGCGGTGTCCACGCTGGCCTCCCTCTCCAGCAGGAGAGTCACGACGTCCACATGCCCCCCCGCCACGGCCAGCATCAGAGGGGTCCTGCCCAGAGAGAGAGAGAGGTGACGGTCACACACAGCCACCACCAGACCAGGCTTCACTACACTAGATCTGACACGAAAATGGGCGTTTTAAAACCTTCCACGTTCCGAAATGGCCGTCACAACGAGTATGGTAGTATAGATGGTAGTGTGGTAGTATACATGTATGGTAGTATAAATGATAGCATGGTAGCATAGATGGTAGTATTGATGATAGTATGGTAGTATAGATGCTAATATTGTAGAATATATGTGCAGTATACTAGTATAGATGGTAGTATAGAAGTATACATGTATGGTAGTATAGATGATAGTATGGTAGTATAGATGGTAATATTGTAGTATAGATGTACAGTATGGTAGTATAAATGGTAGCATGGTAGTATAGTAGTAAACATGTATGGTAGTATAGATGGTAGTATACATGTATGGTAGTATAAATGAGAGGATACTCACTGTCCTTGAGAGTCTGCTGCTTCCACCAGATCTGCACTGTCTGAGTCATCCAGCAGGAGGCGCACACATAACGTGTGTCCATTCATCACTGAGAGAGAGAGAGAGAGAGACAGATACAGAGAGTGAGGGGGAGAGAGAGAAAGAGAGGGAGAGAGAGAGAGAGATACAGAGAGTGAGGGGGAGAGAGAGAAAGAGAGATAGAGAGAGGGACAGAAAGTCTTAATGCGCAGCCACGCCTCTCAAACTCTCATATATAGGAAACTGGTTTGACACACACGCGCACACACACACACACACACACACACAGCCAGCTACCTGCTAGGTGAACGGGCGTGCGCCCATGGTTGCTGTCGGTGGTCCTGGGCGACGCCCCCTGGCCCAGCAGGGTGTGGACGCAGTCGGTGTGTCCCCGGAGGGCGGCCAGGGCCAGGGGGGTCCTGCCAGCCTCGTCCCCCTGGTCCACCTCCCTCTCCCCCTGCAGAAGCACCTCCAGAGCCTGGGCGTGGCCGTGGTACGCCTGCAGCGCACACACACACACACACGCACACAGCACTGACTCACACGACTATATACGAGAGAGAGAGAAGGAGAGAGGGGGGGGGGGGGGAGAGAGAGGGAGAAAGAGAGATGGGGGGAAGAGGGGGTGGCAGGGAGGGAGAGAGGGAGGAAGAGAGAGAGAGAGAGAGAGGGAGAGAGAGGGAGAGAGAGAGAGAGGGAGGGAGAGAGAGAGAGAGAGAGGGGGGGGGGGGGGGGGGGTACTCACAGCGAGGTGTAAAGGACTCCTGGTGTTGTCGGTGTCCAGGTCGTCCTGGTGACTCTCGTCTCGGTCTAACAGCTATGACAGACGAGACGTTCATCAGCCTGGTCTACAGAACCAACCACCTAGAACCAGCTACACCGTCTACAGAACCAACCACCTAGAACCAGCTACACCATCTACAGAACCAACCACCTAGAACCAGCTACACTGTCTACAGAACCAACCACCTAGAACCAGCTACACCGTCTACAGAACCAACCACCTAGAACCAGCTACACTGTCTACAGAACCAACCACCTAGAACCAGCTACGCTGTCTACAGAACCAACCACCTAGAACCAGCTACACCATCTACAGAACCAACCACCTAGAACCAGCTACACCATCTACAGAACCAACCACCTAGAACCAGCTACACCATCTATAGAACCAACCACCTAGAACCAGCTACACCATCTACAGAACGAACCACCTAGAACCAGCTACACCATCTACAGAACCAACCACCTAGAACCAGCTACACTGTCTACAGAACCAACCACCTAGAACCAGCTACGCTGTCTACAGAACCAACCACCTAAAACCAGCTACACCATCTACAGAACCAACCACCTAGACGCAGTTACACTGTTGGCCACTAGATGGGGCAAGTTTCTAGAATCACTGTGCTGTGAGCAATACAACGCTGTTTCCGGTGAGGTTTCCTCTGCACAGTCTGAATAGCTGCAAGTGTGCATTAGCGCGCGCATGTGTGTGCGCGTGTGTGTGTGTGTGTGTGTGTGTGTGCACGCGTACTCACCAGTTCCAAGCAGTGTCTATGCCCATATGCGGCAGCGTAGTGGACAGAGCTGTATCCCTGCTTGTCTTTCAGAGAGGAAGTAGCTCCGCTTTGTAACAGGAACTCCAGACACCTGCAAAGACGACGTCACGCTGGTCACAGCCGCCCAAAACCTCCACACACGCGGCGGTGGCTTGAGATTGTGGACGTTCGTTATTCGTACCGTTCTGTGAGGTTATTCGTTTTAATGTGTACTACTGCAGATTTGACTGAAGCCAAATTACAGATCGCTGGGGAGAAAGACGGAGCATCAGGGAGAGAGATGTTTCAGATGTTTGTAAAGGTTGTTCAAACAGGCTCCGACAGAGATAAACGGGGATTCATTTTTCTTCTAGACAGATCTTCTCAGATCTAGACAGCGTGTTTGCAGAGCTGTATGCAGAGCTGCCGGCAGCCACGACAGTCTGCAGACAGACAGACAGACAGACAGACAGACAGACAGACAGACAGACAGACAGACAGACAGGCAGACAGGCAGGCAGACAGGCAGACAGGCAGACAGGCAGACAGGGAAGAAGGATCGTCATCTCTCAGCAACACCAGACACCAACACTGATAGACAACCATTACACACCACTATCTAAAACACTCAGCAGACAAAACAGAGAGAGAGAGAGAGAGAGAGAGAGAGAAGTGAGGAGAGAGACAGCCAGCCGGGCAGAGAGAGCGATATGACAGGGCAGGTTTTGAGGGGGATGGAGGGATGAGGATGGAGAGATGAACTCACAGTGCCGCCTCCTTCTCCTTCTCTGCCTGGACGCCTTCACTCTCTGGCTCCAGAGCAACACG